>NC_083428.1:52592707-52700327 GCF_020745735.1 Hemiscyllium ocellatum
CGAGGGGGAGGTGGAGCGGGGGGTCGACGGGGGGCGATTGGAGCGATTGGAGGGCGAGTGGGGGGTGGGGGAGGTAGAGGGGTGCGAGAGGAGGGGCGAGGGTGGTGATGGGGGGCGAGCGGGTTTGAGGGGGTGGGGGGGGCGAGAGGGTAGTGAGGGGGGCGAGTTGGGCGAGGGGGGACGAGGTGACCGAGTGGGGGCGAGTGGGGGGGCGAGGGGGGTCGAAGGCGGCGGAGAGGGGTGGGAGAGGGGTGGGGAGAGGGGTGGGGAGAGGGGTGGGGAGAGGGGTGGGAGAGGGGAGAGGGTGTGGGGAGAGGGGTGGGGAGAGGGGTGGGGAGAGGGGTGGGAGAGAGGGGTGGGGAGAGGGGTGGGAGAGAGGGGTGGGGAGAGGGGTGGGGAGAGGGGTGGGGGGTTAAGAGGGGTGTGCTGGGGCGGGCGGGGAGGAGAGAGGGGGAGAGAGGAGTGGAGAGACAGAAGGAGAGTGCTGGCTGAGTCATTTCATCGTCTGTGAAACACATAAAGACCGGCGAAGTCCCTCATCCTGATAACGTTCTGGTCAGGACTCCAGTCACTAATTTGCTGCCAGGTTCTGATAAATAACCAAAAACACACTTGCAGAGAATAAGGGAGCCACGGTTACATCAACATCAGAACACGAGGAGGCTATTTAGCTTCGTGAGCCTATTCCATCATTCACCCAAATCATGGTCATCTTCATCATCATGAACAAATCCCTGTCTTTGTCCCATAATCCTTCAGCATTTTCATTCCAAATCTACCAACCTCAAATTTGAAATTTGCAAATAATTTCCAATCAATCGCTGTTTGTGGAACTTTATCAAACTATCCATTTCTGTGTATAAATGTGTTCCCCGTTATCACACCTCAATGTTCTGACTCGAACACTTTATCTGTTTAATCCTTCTTCTTAAGTTAAGCCTTGGAATCCAAGTATCACTTCAGTAAATCTACACTGCACTTCCCCTCAGAGAGATACTCTCCTTCAGCCATGGTGCCCAGCCCTGACAGCTTGGTCTAACTAGGTTCGGATTTGCTGAGGCATGACTTCTAATCCTTTGGTATCTCGTCTTCTGTCGAGATCAATGTCAACATTCCACCGGCCCCTTGGTCACTTTTCTGAACCTGTTTGTGACATTTTCGTGAACTATACAGCTGGATCAATCCCACGTAGTTTCTTTGGAGTCCACTGTCTCTCTATTTTCACAATCACAAAATATTCTATTTTGATCCAACCTCTCACTTGTCGACACAAACTCATCTGTCGTTTTTTTTTTCATTTACTGAATCTACCAACATTGCTTTCTAATGCTGTGCTTCCATCTCCCTACACTTGGAATCGCTGTCATCTGCAGAGTGGCCCCAAATGTTGAATGTGGCTTTCCTTTCATTATGAATAGTCAATAATAAGATCTCCAACATTGATCTGTGCAGGATATCACTAAACATATCCTTCCAATTAGAATGCCTCTTATTATCTGCACAAATGTCTCTTGTTCAAATCAAATTCCTCTGCAAAAATATCTTTTGCATCTTATTACCTTCAATGAACAGTAGAAAGGTGTAAATTCAGGGACATCCTTCGCAGTCAAATTTGCCTTGTTTTTATCTGATTGGGGGAGCAAGGAATGCCAATAAATATTAATCGTTGTCTTCACTATATGGGAACTCGATCACAAAGATTAACAATGTCAAGTATTTATTCTCCTTCATGATTTATAAACTCTGGGCACATTGTGACCGAGTGGTACTCGCTTTTTTTTCAGAAACACAGGCCCTGCCCAACTGTTGGCTCACACTTGTTCCACCATATGGTCCTCGTCCTCTCCATCTGAATCTCATGGCAAGGTACCTCGAACATGGAGAGGAGCAACTATTCCAAGCACTGAGATCCCACTAATTGGTAACACCACTCACCCTAATCCATAAGAGAAGCCGACTGGTCCCGCACTATGTCCCCATCTGAACCATCCTGCTGGCTGCGTTCCTTCCCATATGAAAGTGGTGTTGGCTCTCTGGTGGCAGAAAGGAATGGAAGGATTTCTCTTTAATCTCATCTTTAGTCATTGGCTCGTCAAACTTATGGGAGTACTCAGTGGCAACAGAAGCAGAGGCTGTAGAGACAATAAATGATTGACATTGTTCTTTGTTATTTTCCATTGCTAACTGAAAGGTTTAGAACTTGAACTTGAAGTTAAGGGCTGAGCTAGAATCCTTGGATTAACTATCTGCTCAAGGAGCAGAGTGGGGTTACAATTATTGATTCAATACAACTTTGATATTGAATCATACATTGTTTAAGTTTCCTTGTGCACACCCACAGATCCAAGGGAAACACAAGCAACTTGGATTGAATAGGTTAAGCTCATGACTGAATAAAGGAATCTTGAATTAAAGCAGTGCAAGACATGTGCCTATTTGACCCACATATCCTTTGGGTAGGGAAGGAGTGCTAACGTAGCAAAAGATTTGATTGATTCAAATCATCTAACTGATGAGACACATTTCCCTGCTTAAGTCATGAGATCATTGGAAAAACAAAACATCATTTCTGGTTAAAGAATTCCCCTTTCTCACCAGGTAATGAAGGCACACTGTCTCTGCAGATCGAGTCGTTGGCCACTGTTTGAACCACCTCCTCAGTAGAGCTATGTCCCTTTTGTGTGGCCAGAGGTTCTGCTTTTCTCCAAGAATGGTAAGGGTGAGCTGTCTTGTTTACTGCTGCCGCTGCTGCTCCTATAGAAATGTCACAGAACACAGATGCATAGTTTCAGGACACAAAAACAGGTTCTCAGTAATAGTGATTTACACAGGCTTCCTTCCCAACCTGAACCCATCAACATAGTTTTCTTTGATTTCTTGTATTCCAAGCTCCTCCTTGAATTCATCTGTTATTTGCTTCAATTATTCCTGATGAAGTAAGTTCTACATTCAAAGTTGAAAATGTGTTGCTGGTTAAAGCACAGCAGGTTAGGCAGCATCCAAGGAATAGGCAATTCGATGTTTCGGGCATAAGCCCTTCATCAGGAATGATGAACCCCTTTTTGGTAAAGACTTTATCGCCCAATACAAATTCCCCATGAGATTTAATAGTGATTACAATTATATCCACAGATCCAGTGGATTCTGACATTCGCAAGCAGAAACATCTTTTCCATGTCTACCCGATCAAACTTAACTGGACCATGTCACTCTTTTTCAATGAGACAAGACTGTCCAATCTTACTTGATGAATTCAAATTCAGTTTGAATATAATTCCAGTAACTATTCTTTATCTTCCCTACTGCCTCTACATTCATATTACAATATGAAGATCGGAACTGTTTGCAGTGCTCCAAGGGTGATCTGTCCATGATTCTACACATATCGAACACATTTCCATTCTGTCGTCCCAGAAATAAACCCATGATACACTTTTCTATCTAACCTCACAAACTGGTGCCATTTGCTGCCAGTGACTCATTGCTATCTCCAGATCCCTCTGCCCTATTTAAGGACATATTTCCAAAGAGGAAGTGGTCTCTTTATTCTTTTGACCACAGTGTACTACCTCACACATGGGTGGAGGTTAACCTTCCACAGCTTTGACTGCAATATTCCCTTTATCAAATGTTCCCAACAGTAAGTCTTCCTAAAAACAAAATGCCAACATATTAACGTACTTAATCTCGTCAACTATTTCTTATTTGAAAAGCACTAACTGTCCAGCTCAGTTTTGAACAAACATCCTCTGCCACAGTTATCAAAATGCCACAAGCTGAACGACAACCACTATTTACATTCATATTCATTGCAGCCTAAGAATGAGAGGTGGTATCCTGGAGGGTCTATAAAATGGTCAAGGGATTGACCAAGTAGAGGCAGAGAAGATGATTCAATCTACAATGAGTCGTCCTAAGTTTACAATGAAGGGAAAGTTGGAGGAATTACTTCTCTCAGAGGATGGGGAACCTGGGGAATTCCCTATCTCAGAACACTGTGGATTCTGGGACATGAAGTAAATTTAAATAAGAGACACACAGACGTTTAATCAGTAATGGGTTGAAGGGTTAATGAGGGCTGGCAGGAAAGTGGTGTTCAGGCCAAGATGAGATTCACAATCAAGCTGCCTAAATTTTAAACATGAACACTTCTTAATAGTTCACTCCATCCTGACGAAATATTTTGCGCAAAACAAATCACATGATCCATAGTTATTCAGAGAACAAAACAAGTTTGTTCATTGAAGAACCCAGAGGAAAAGGTGATGAAACAATGTGAGTTTGATACACCTCAATCATCATTTCAAGTGCATTCTCTGCATAAATTCTCCTTTTCCTCCTCGAAGTATTCAACTTCTTGAATAATTGAGAGAATGAAGTCACAGTTGTACAATACATAAATCAGACCCTTCAGTCCAACTTGCCCACGCTGACCTGATATCCTAAATTAATCTAGTCCCATTTGCCAGCATTTGTTCCATATCCATCTTAGACCATAAGACCATAAGACATCGGAGTGGAAGTAAGGCCATTCGGCCCATCGAGTCCACTCCGCCATTCAATCATGGCTGATGGGCATTTCAACTCCACTTACCAGCGTTCTCCCTGTAGCCCTTAATTCCTCGAGGCAACAAGAATCTATCAATCTTAAACCCTTTCTACTGATTATCAGTTTATTTTACTTTATCAGCACTTGAAATACTGACTTTTTTTTCTCCTAACATTGGTGAAAGAAAACAACTTCATTCATCCAAATTAATTTTGTAATCTTTCACAAAGAAACAAGTGAGAACAACATATAGCTGAGTGCAAAACAAAATACAGCAGCTGCACGATATCTGGGAACACTCGAAAGGTGAGGCACTGATACTTTGGTGTAACCTGCAGTCTGGCCAAATTGCAGCAAAAAGCTGTTCAATTTTATCTGCAAACTATTGAATAAAATCCTCCTTGCACAATAATGAGGCAGCATTTTGGGATGTCATTTTTAATATATATTATTATCAAAGTTACTCACAATTAAGAGTGATCACTTGGTACTGTCTGCATAACACAGTACGAAAAGGAATTAACAGTAAAAAAAAACACAATAACCCAAATTCAGAGTCACAAATTCATTGATATTGCATGGGTCCAGCATTTATAAGTAATCAATTTTTAAAAATAACTACAGATACATTTACTAACTATATTGGAGTACAGTCAAGTTTCTTACTGAACAGTGACGGGATTGGACAGAGTCCGCATGGATTTAAGAGAGAGGAATCATACTTAGCAAATCTACTGAAAGAATCTACAGAGTCGAATATTAAAGTAAGAAATAGCAGGACATTTAGAAAAGCTTATCATTAAACATGGTAGTCTGGGTTTTGTGAAAAAGAAACTATATTTGACAAATTTGCGACAGTTCATTGACGAGATAACTAGCAGGGCAATCCAATGATGTTCTGTATTTGGATTTTAAAAATGCATGTGATAATGTGCTACATAAAAGTTAATTGCACAATTGAGGAGCTCATGGTATCGGGGTAATGTATTAGCATGGATTGAGGATTGGTTAACCACGCTGGCTGTTGCTGAGTCCTCACTTGCACTGCTGTATACAATGTTAGCTCCCATATTTAATAAAGGATAAACCAACATTGGAAACCATTCAAAAAAGAGTCACTTAGCTGCTTCGAGCATGAAAGGGTTGACCTATCAAGAATAGATAAGCAGTGGTGATCTCATGGAAACAAGATTCTGAGGAGCTTGACAGGGTGGATGTTGACTAGATCTTCCAGCACCAGTGAAGCCTCAAACCAGGGGACATTACAGAGGGGAACATTCATTTCAGAAAAAGTCAAGATTTTTGTGTCTCAGTGAATGGCGAGAATTTTCTCACCCAAACTTTAGTGGAAGTTAAATGTGGGAGGGGAATGGTTGGGTTACTCTTCGGAGGGTTGTTCTGGCTTGTTGGGCTGAAGGGCCTGTTTCCACACAGTAGGGAATCTATGATTCTATCTCAAATTATTTTAAAAAGAGGGCAGATAGATTTTTAAAATATTTATCAGTTGAGCGCTATGCGGATCAAGTCTAAGAGAGGTGTTGAGGCCTGGGTTGGCCCAGCCATGATCTGATAGAATGGGGGAACAAGCTGAAAGGGATGAATTGCCTCCTCCTGCTCCGATTCCTTGAGGCTCCATTTCATGTTTTTTTTTGTCTCCAAAGAAGAGCGTGATACAATGTGCTAAAGATCTCAGATGTTGTGAAAATGGGGTTTTATGTACTGATTCAGATGGCATTGATTCATCAGTCACAGCTATACAGTCATGAGTAGGAAGGCAATGCCCTCCATGAATAAAGGAAATCTACTGCAGAGCTCACGCAAAGGGAATTCTTACCCTCAGTAAACTCTCAACCCACCCTACCTCTTGCAAAAATGCCATCCCGTTTTCCAATTCCTCCGCCTCCGACGTATCTGCACGCAGGAGGACAAGTTCCATCAGAGAACACACCAGATGGCCTCTTTCCTTAGAGACTGCAATTTCCCTTCCCACGTGATTTAAGATGCCCTCCAACACATCTCGTCCACATCCCACACCTCCGCCCTCCACACCCCATGCCTCCAACCGTAACAAGGACAGAACGCCCCTGGGACTCACCTTCCACCCTATAAACCTTCGCATAAACCAAATCATCCATCGACATTTCCGACACCTCCAAAAAGACCCCACCACCAGGGATATATTTCCCTCCCCACCCCTTCCTACCTTCCGCATTGACCGTTCCCTCCGTGACTACCTGGTCAGGTCCACGCCCCCCAACAACCCACCCTCCCATCCTGGCACTTGCCCCTGCCACCGCAAGAACTGTAAAACCTGTGCCCACACCTCCTCCCTCACCTCTAACCAAGGCCCTAAAGGAGCCTTCCACATCCATCAAAATTTTACCTGCACATCCACTAATTTCATTTATTGTATCCGTTGCTCCCGATGTGGTCTCCTCTACACTGGGGAGACTGGGGGAGCCTCCTAGCAGAGCGCTTCAGGGAACATCTCCGGGACACCCCCACCAATCCACCACACTGCCCCGCGGCCCAACATTTCAACTCCCTCCTCCCACGCTGCCGAGGACATGGAGGTCCTGGGCCTCATTCACCGCCGCTCCCTCACCAGCAGATGCCTGGAGGAAGAACGCCTCATCTTCCGCCTCAGAACACTTCAACCCCAGGGTATCAATGTGGACTTCAACAGTTTCCTCATTTCCCCTTCCCTCACCTCACCCTAGTTCAAACTTCCAGCTCAGCACTGTCCCCATGACTTGTCCGGACTTGCCCTACCTGCCTGTCTTCTTTTCCACTCCACCCTCTCCTCCCTGACCTGTCACCTTCATCCCCTCCCCACTCACCCATTGGACTCTATGCTACTTTCTCCCCACCCTCCTCTCGCTTATCTCTCCACGCTTCAGGCTCACTGCCTTTATTCCTGATGAAGGGCTTTTGCCTGAAAAGTCGATGTCTCTGCACTTTGGATGCTGCATGAACTGCTGTGCTCTTCCAGCACCACTGACCCAGAATCTGGGTTCCAGCATCTGCAGTGATTGTTCTTACCTCCCATCACATGACCCAACATCTCAGCACAAAAGCAGGACACACTGCGCATGCTCCAGCCAGCAGTGACCCCCGGGTGATTGATGTCAGCACCGGACCAATGAAAGGACGGTGGGCGGGGCTGGAGGTTGATCCTCCAACTAATCACAGTGAATGAAGGGCGGAGCTAACGTAAACCATGTGATCACCCTCGCGCCCGACACAGAGTCACTGTAATGAAAGCTCGGGAAGTTATGGAGAGAAAGGAGACGGTAAGGAAAGAAATAAACAGGGAAACGGGACAAAAACTGTGTTGCTATGAGCGGAGAGGTTTTACAAACAAACTGTGCACATCGGAAAACACAAATTTGAACGTCCCAGTCCCGTGTTCCTAGTAAATGGGGAATTGCCTCAGCGGCTGCAGGCCTGAGTGAGCGCCTCCATCTTTATTCGGGGCAACTATTCACTGGACTCGTGCGGGGCCGCCATCTTTGTAGGGGGCAAGGTGCAGCCAGGCGCATGTGCAGCCTCTCTCTGGTACAGAGTCATTGTGATGACAGCAGCCAATCCCGCTCTGATTCACCTCTGGGCTCCCTCAGGACCACTTTGTCAATATCTAGCTTCCTCAGTCTCCAACCATGGGGGTATGTTTGGTTCGTAAATGAGTTTTTCACTGCGGCCCAGTCCCTGACCATGTGCTGCTCTATTATCAGATTACTTCTATCTTGAATATTTTTGACAGTAAAGAATTCTTGTTTCCAATAAGCAAATGTATTTTTATTCCATTTCTGACTATTAAATTCTGATCCATTTTCATTCCCTGTAATTCATTTTCCACTCTCTGAAACATCAACTGTGTTTCTCCTTCCACAGATCCCAGTGATTAATGCCAAAGCCCTGTTGCCTGGGGAGAGGGTGATGTTTGACTTTCTTGTACAGCTGCAGTTTGTGTGGTGAAGGTGCTCCCACAATGTGGTTGGGTAAGAGACATTACAGATTATTCATTACAGCAAAAGTGATGATTTGAAGATAATGTCCAAGTCAAGAACAGTTTGTAGTTTTATTATCATGCTTTCACGAAAATATTATTGAGGTTTTTAGATATGAGGCCAGAGATGGAGATATTTCGTCAGGTGACCAAAAGCATTGCCAAAAAGTAGGTTTTGAGGGATGTCTTAAAAGTGGAAAACAGACCTGTGAGGTTTTGTCTGCAAATTCCAGAAAATGGTGCTTTAGCAACTGTAGAATCAGCCACACAGTTGAAGTAATGAATTAACAAATCGTTGGGAGTCTCAAAAATGGGTGGTCGAGGTCTCAAAGGATGTGTGGTGAAGGGAGCTAGGGATGATCACAGCCAGGAATTATATGAAGACTCAGTTTTCTAAATTGTTGCTTATGAATAGGAGCCTTTTGATGGATCAACATGTTTTGGGAGAAGTGAGCAAATGGGTGATAGTTTTCAATTTTTCTTGAGATAACAGAGAGGTAGAATTTGGGAGGCTGGCTAGGAGTGTGTTTGGATAATTAAGTCTGGAGATAACACACGATGGATGAGAGTTTCAGTATATGAGCTGAGATAAGGGTGGAATAAGCTAGATACAGTGGTGTTGGAGTGGGACTGGGCTGTCACTCTCATCTCACCTCTGGGATTCAGCTGGTTGTCAGGTTGTAAATCAGGGCAGTAACACAATCGGGAGCTGAGTGGCCCTGGTGGAGCCTAGAATGGGTGTCACTCAGCTGGCTGTTGCTGAGCAGCTGCTGCTTGTTTGTCCTGCTAATGACTACTTCCATCACTTTACTGCTGATCGAGTTGGACTGATGGAGGGAAATTGCCTGGATTGGATTTGCCCTGTGTTTTTATTTGAACATCCCTGGGCAATGTTCCACGTTGTTGGTAGATTCCAGTGCTGGAGCGGTACGTGGCTTGGTGGGTGGCAAGTTCTGGAGAACAAGCTATCAGTATTATTGCCAGAATATTGGCAGGACCCATAGCCTTTACACTACTTAACCATTTTGTTGATATTATTCAACCTAAATCGAACTGGCTTAAAGCTCACATTTGTGACGTTAGGAACCATTGGAGAATGCTGTCATCTTATCTTTTGCATGGATGTGTGAAACCCCTCCATCAGTAAGGGTGGGGATGTCTGTAGTGCTTCCTGCAACTAGTTGTTTAATTGTCCATTACCATTCACAACTGGGTGTGGCAGAACTGCAGAGCCCTGATCCACTCCATTGGTTGTGGGATCACTTAGCTCTGTTGCTTGCTGCTGATGCTGTTTGAAATGCAGATGGTCCTATTTGGTAGCTTCACCAGGTTGGCACTTCATTTTTAGGTATGCCTGGTGCTGCTCATGGCATGCCCTCCTTTACTGTCCATTGCGATGGGTGAGAGCGGGATGTACAAACCCATGAGATTACAGATTGTGCTGGAGTACAGTTCTGCTGCTGCTGTTATCCCACAGTGCCTCAGAGATCCAGATTGAGTTCCTACATCTGTCCGATTTAGCAGGTGATAGTACCACTAAGCACAATGGAGGTTTTTCTCAACTTTATGGCGAGGCTTTGTCTCCAAAAGGACTGTGTGATGGTCGCTCTTCCCGATACTGTCATGGACAGATGCATTTGCAGCTGGTAGATTCATAACGATAAGATGTAGTACCTTGTTCCCTCACCACCTGCTGCAAACCCCATTTGAACAGTTCTGTCCTTGAGGACTGAGACAGCTCAGTGTGAGCTACTCTAACAGCTACTGAGTTAGACTCACCTTCCCAGAAGTCCTTCGCTCCTACCTCGTACCTCGAATATTCCATGTCTTTTTTTTCCACTGGAGAAGGATGTGGAAGCTAGAGAAATGAATAGTGAGAACTTGAAAAGTGTCTGTTACAGAGGAGGAGTTTCAGGATGTCTTAAATTGCATCAAGGTGGATAAAGCCTTGGGACCTGATCAGGTGTATTCCCGAAATTTGTGGGAAGCTCGGGAAGTGATTGCTCGGCCCCTCCCTGACATATTGGTATTATCGTTCGTGACAGGTGAGGTGCTGGAAGACGGGTGTCATTCTTTTTTTTAAAAAGAAAAGGTGGTAGCAAAAGGCCAAGGAACACGAGAACAGTGAGCCTGAAGTCAGTGGCAGGCAAGTTGTTGGAAGGGATTCTGAGAGACAGGATTTACATGTATTTGGAAAGACAAGGAATGATTAGAGAGTCAGCATGGCTTTGTGCGTGGGAAATTGTCGCTCTAACCTGATTGAGTTTTTTTTTGAAGAAGTGCGAGGAAGATTGATGAAGCCAGACTGTGGGCATTGTACATATGGGCATTGAACAAGGTTCCACAGAGCAGACTGGTTAGCAAGGTTAGATAACATGGAATGCAGGGAGAACTGTCTATTTGGATACAAAACAGGCTTGAAGGTAGGAGACAGTGGGTGGTGATGAAGGGTTGCTTTGTGGACTGGAAGTCTCTGAAAAGCAGTGTGCTGCAGGAATGGATATTGGGTCCTTAAATAAATGTGAATATATGAGGTAGGTTTACAGAAAATACAAAATTGTAGGTGTAGTGGACAGTGAAGAAGGTTAGTTTAGAATACAACAGGATCTTGATCAGATGGGCCATTCGAGTGAGGAATGGCAGATGGAGTTCAATTTAGACAAATGTGAGCTGCTGCATTTTGGTAAGGCAAATCAGGACAGGACTTAATGTATTTAATGGTAAGTTCCTGGGGAGTGTTGCTGAAAAAAGAGGTACATTGTTCCTTGAATGTAGAGTCGCAGGTCGGTAGTTGGTGAAGGTGGTGTTTGGTATGCTTATATTTATTGGTCAATGCATTGAATACAGAAGCTGGGACGTCATATTGTGGCTGAATAGGACATTTGACGATGAGAACCTTTTTCCATGTATGGAGTCAGCTATTACGAAGGGGCATAGCTTTAAATTAAGGGGAGGCAGGTATAGGACAGATGTTAGGGGTAGATTCTTTACTCAGCGAGTCGTGAGTTCATGGAATGCCCTGCCAGTAGCAGTGGTGGACTCTCCCTTTTTATGGGCATTTAAACGGGCATTGGATAGGCAAATGGAGGATGGTGGGCTCGTGTAGGTTAGGTGGTCTTGGGTCAGCGCAACATCGAGGGCCGAAGGGCCTCTAGTGCGCTGTATTTTTCTATGTTCCTTGTTCTATGATAAAGCCATTTCTGGAATTCCGTTTTCAGTTCCAATTTTCCTGTTCTGAGAAGGATGTTGTGAAACTTGAAATGGTTCAGACAAGATTTACAGAGATTTGCTACAGTTGGAGGATTTGGGCTACACGGAGAGGCTAAATAGGCTGGGGTTAATTTTCCTTGAGAATCATAGACTGAGAGGTGACGTTTGGGAGATTTATAAAATCACGAGGGGTGTGGATATGGTGAACAGCTGGGGTCTTTCTTTCCCCCAGGTTAGGTGAGTCCAAAACAAGACCACGTGAGTTTAAGTTGAGAGGGCAAAGATATAAAAGGGATCAAAAGGGCAACGTTTTCAAGCTGAGTGTGGTGTGTGGATGGAATGAGCTGCCAGATGAAGTAGTGGAGACTGATACAATTACAACATTTAAAAGGCATCCGATTGGGTATGTGATTAGGAAGGGTTTTGAGGAATTCAGACCAATAGCTGGCAAGTGGGACTCCGTTAGTTTAGGATTCCTAGTTGGCATGGGCGAATTGGTCCATTGTTTCTGAGCTGTACATCTCAGCACAGACAATTCTTGGATCTGAGAAGGTTAAGCAGTGATTTCGACCAGGTGCAAATTTGTTTCTAGGATATTTTAATTTGCAGAGAGAGGGGAATTGTTAACAATGTCACAATATTAGTAATTACTTTAAGTTAAATGGAAAATAAGGTGAATATGTGACCTATATTTTACTGAGTACATTCTGAGCATCTGGAACAGTCTGAACAGCGGGTGGACACAGATTCAGCAGGTGTTCTCAAACAGATTTGCAATTTTACTTTTTACGGAAAGATTGGGAGGCTGTGGGTAAATGCGAGGGGAGTTGGGACGGATTTGCAGCATCTCCAGAGGGAGAGCACACAGCCTCAATGGGCTGAATAGCCCCCAGCCCCTGTGCTCTGTGATACTGCCCCATTCACTGTGAATGATGAAGCTCATCGCAAGGCAGAGAGAGCGAGGAGCCCACCACTCACCTCACAATGGGGGATGGCTTGATTGATGGCAGCTCCAGACCAATGGGAGGAGAGTCTGTGTGGTCCTGCAGCCAATGGGAGTGAATGAGTGGTGTGGCCAGCAAGGCGACACCTGTCCATGAGCTGTGCAGGTGCAGTGTCACTGGGTGGGGGTGGGAGAGACAGCAGAGACTGGGACAGAGGCTGTTGGACCTGAATTACAAACTCCCAGTAAATTAAAACCAAAAGAACTGCAGATGCTGTAAATCAGAAACAACAACCAGGAGGTTCTGGAGAAGCTCAGCAGGTCTGGCAGCATCTGTGACGAGAAATCAGAGTTAACGTTTCAGATCCGGTGTCCCATCCTCACAGCTGATGTTACTGTGAGAACAAATGTTGGTTTATATGCAGAAGGTAGGGTTTGGGGAGGATATAAGGAGTAAAGGATAGGTAGGGATAGAGCGAGAAGAACGGTTGGATAAAGGAGTGGATAACGATCTGGCTGGGGGAGGGTGACTAGCTGTTAATGGAGACTTAGTGGCAAACCATAGCTAGTGTGTAATGACAGGCTGTGAGAACAAGCCCTAGTGTGTGGGGTATGGGGCTAGGACATGGGGTTGTTAAGCTATGGTTAGTCACTAACTGTCTCCGTTGTAAGCTGTTCCCCACATACATCACTCCACGATTGGAGCTGCAGATGGGTGGCACAGTGGTTAGCGCTGTTACATCACAGCGCCAGAGACCCACGTTCAATTCCCACTTCAGGCAACTGTCTGTGTGGAGTTTGCACATTCTCCCCGTGTCTGTGTGGGTTTCATCCAGGTGCTCCGGTTTCCTCCCACAGTCCAAAAGTGTGCAGATTAGGTGAATTGGCCATGCTAAATTGCCCGTAGTGTTAGATGTAGGGGATTGGGTCTGGGTGGGTTGCTCTTAGAGGGTTGGTGTGGGCTTGTTGGGCCAAAGGGCCTGTTTCCACACTGTAAGTAATCTAATCTAAAAAAAACTCTTGAATATATTTCCTAACCCCCTCTGTCCTCCTTAAATATGTATCTTAAAGTTGTTCTCTTTAATCAGCATTCGTGAAATACTTTCGGAGAATTGTCAGTGTGAAAGGCTCCATACAATGCAGGTAGTTGTTGTTAATGTCTGACATCAGGAGAAACAGGAATGAACCCTCACTCTTATACCTCTTATAAGAAGATGGGGATGGGACTGGAAGACCAGGCAGTACCTGTCGGTCCTCCAACCAATCGGAGTGAATGAGGGGCGTGGCTATAAGCAACCACGTGATCAGCTTCACTGGCAGCACAGTGTGTGTTGTGTCCAAGGCATTGGGAATGTGTGAAGGTGCAGGGCACGGTTAAGGAAAGACATATTGACCAGGAAGAGAAGGAAATTTTAATGGAACGGGCTGAGACGTTTTACAGAACCTAGTGCACACTGGAAAACACAAATTTGAAATTCCCAGGACCGTGTTTGTGGCAAACGGGAAAATGCTTCAAATGGTGAATGGTGCGAGTGAGTGCCGCCACCTTTATTGGGGGCAGTGATTCATGGGACATGAGTGTGGCAGCCAACTTTGTGAGGGGCAAGCTGCAGGGGGACACATGCACAGCTTTGCCTGGCAGGGAGTGATAGGGCAGGATTTACAGAGTGTCAGAGTCAGGGTATTTTCAATGTCAGAGTGTGATGCTGGAAAAGCACAGCAGGTCAGGCAGCAGCCAATCGGTGGGAAGGAAGATGGACAAGAATGTGGTGTAGAGTTGGAAGGCTGCATCTGGGATAAGGTGGGGGGAGTGGAAATGAGGAAACTAGTGAAATCCACGTTGATCCCATGTGGTTGGAGGATCCGAACACAGAAGATGAGGTGGTCTTCCTCCAGGCATCAAGATGCCTGGGATTTGGCGGTGGAGGTGGCCCAGGACCTGCATGTCCTTGGTGGAGCAGGAAGGGGAGTTAGTGTTGGGAAAGAGGGTGTTTTACTGTTACTTTCACACACCTTTTGTGAGTTAATTTTCCTCTGCTGCCTAACCCCTGACAACGTGCTGCTCTCTAAACGGACTGAATTTTCCACAATCACTTTGCCAGTGAATAATTCCTTTTTACAACAAAAGAGTGCATTTTCCTTCCATGTCTGACCATCAAATTCTGCAACATTTTCATTCCCTGTAATACATTTAGCACTCCCTGAAATATCGACTGTGTTTCTCCTTCCACAGATCCCAGTGATAACTGCCAAAGCCCCATTGCCTGGGGAGAGGGTGATGTTTGACTTTCCTATACAGCTGCAGTTTGTGTGGTGAAGGTGCTCCCACAATGTGGTTGGGTAAGAGATGTTACAGATTATTCACTCAGCGACAGAGAAAAGTTGACAATGTATGTGCAAATCAACAACGGTTTGTATTTTTATCATTTTTATAATTTCACAGATATTATTGATACTTTCTGACATTAGGCAACAGATGGGTATATTAGGTCAGGTGATCAAACGAATTGCCAAATAAGCAGGTTTTCAGGAATACCTTAAAGGAGAAAAACAGATATGAAAGGGTTAGGATAGGAATTCCAGACCGTGTTGCCTTGGCAACAGTAGAAACAGCCAATCCGGTGAAGCAATGAATAAACACATCGTTGGGAGTCTGAAAGAAAATGAGTTGTTGAGGTCTCGCAGGTTGTGTGGTGCAGGGAGAAGGGATGTTCACAGCCAGGAATTACATCAAGGGAGAGAATTTTAAGTTGCTTGTAAACGGGAGCCTTTTGTTGGATCAACAAGTTATAGAGCAAGTGAGCACTTGGGCAATAGAGTTTTAGATATTGTTGATATTATATGTAATTTGAATGTGGAAGGCTGGCCAGGAGTGTGTTTGGATAATGGGGTCTGGAGATAACACAGGGATGGAGCAAGTATTTCAGTAAATGAGCTGAGACTAGGGTGGGGTTGGGTGATCTCACGAATGTAGAGTCAGGCTCCTCCTCCTCATCATCATCACTCCCCCTCACCCATTCACAGATTTTGTTCCTTGTTCTGTCTGTCTTTTCTGGTTACGTCCTGCTCTCACATTCTGAGACTAATTAATATTTTACTTCAAGGTTGTTGGAAAATCCTTCTCCATCTCCACTCTCCCTTTCCTTTCTGAAGTCCTTGTATTTGGTGTCACTGAAGGATCTATCCTTGGTCCCTCCAGTTTCTCACCTACATACTGCCAGGAGGTGACATCGCCCAAAATCACTGTTAGGTTTCACATGTACACTGACCATGCCCAGCTCTACCTCCCCATCATCCCTCTCCATTACTCTGTTATCAAACTGCTTGCCACACTCCCACTACTCGATTAGCTGCAATTTCCTGCAAGGGAACGTTGCAATGGTTAAACCCATTGCCTTTAGTTGCTGTTACAAATTCCTTTCCCTTACTGCTAAGCCCCTCTCTCTCACTGCGAACTGAGGCAGAACTACACTCTTCACAATATTGCTCTCCTATTCTGACCCCAAGGTGCCCTTCTGATCAGACACCTACACAATCATAAGCACCAGGAATTCCAATCTGTAAAATGTTGCTTGTTTCCCCCTTGCCCCAGCTCCATTGCTACTGAAACCCCTTACCTGTGTTGGTGTTGCATTAAAGTTGACAAAACTAAAACAGAACCCTTGATTCTGTGACTGACCCAGAGTCTGGTTCTAGATTCCCTCATGCTGGGATACATCCTGTCAGTCTTTACCTTGTCAAACCCCTGAGGAAGCCGATATGTTTGAAAGAGTTCACTTCTCATTCTTCCCAAATCGAGTGAGTAGAGTCCCGACTTCTTCAGCCTTTTCTTAAAAGAGAATCCCTTCAAACCAAGGATCATCCCAGTCAACCTTCTCTGAATGCCTCCGATGAAGTGATGTCTTACCTTAAATAAAGGGAGCAAAACTTCTCTCATTACTCCAGATGTGGTCTCACTCACACTGTATAAAGTTGCTCTCAGGTATATACTTCAAACTCTTATCCTGCAAATCCCTTGAATCAGGAGCAATATTCCATTCCCCTTCCTGATGACCTGGTGTAACTTTGTGCTAGCTTGCTTTGTTCCCTGCACATTTACCCCTTGGTCCCTTTGTGGTGCAGATTTCGACAGTTTCCACCAATTAAATAGTTCTCTGTTCTTTTTATTATCTTCTCCAAAATGAACAACTTCACATTTTCCCAAGTGATACTCCATTTGCCAACTTGTTGCCCACTTCTCCAATGGATCCCTCTGTGTAAACTGTTTATAATCCTTTTGGAACTTTACTGTTATGCCTTTCCTAGGGGATTTTCCCCATCATTCTTGTAAACTTTTCCTGGGAACACTGGGCAGTGGGAAGCATGCAGAGTTCCTGTCTTTTAAGGGATACTCTATGGAATGACTGGGAGGAGCTTACTGCCTATTTGGTCAGAATGGAGACAACTTGCCCATCAAGCTGCATGAGGCTTTCTTCCCCCCCCCCCCCCCCACCCCCCCCCCCCCCCCCCCCACCCCCATGTCTTATTGATGAGGCACAGCGGCAGCACGGAAGGAAAGAAAAGGAAGCAAATCCTGCTCTCCACCTCTCACTAACACTTGGAAAATTCTCTCCCATGTGTCAAAGATCTGCCCTGTTTAGTCACATGAAGTCCCAAGATGGAAATAGATAGAAACCCACGTAGATTTCCCCCTGAACTGACTGCTGACCTCCACAAGGGGTAATGTGTCCAGTCATCCTGGGCCAGGAGGAGGGGATGGTGAGAGTTTCTAACCTGATCCGACAGTGATGGATTTTATAAACTTGTATTACAGGTGGACGTTCAGATGGTAACCTCAGTATTTGTAACACCAAACTCTGACAGAATTACTCAATTCATCAGGACCTGATATTTGCGTTTAGTTGTGAGTATTGTGTTCCAGCTCATTCCTATCTGAGGCATAAAAGTTCTCCTTTGAATCAAACCATCCTGTCAATAGATCTCCCCAAGTCTTTCATATATGTCTTGTCAATAGTTTATGATGAGCTGATGAGTGTAAGGTTGATTATTCTAATGTATAATTTCTGTAAACCCCTCTGTCACAGTGCAGCCACAATTTCCTCTGCTACAAGGAGAACAACCTCAGTTTCCCCAAACCCCTGATTCCCCAATGTCTGTTTGCTCTCTATAAGGCACACATCAGGATTGTGTTGGAACATTCCTCACTTGCCTGCATCAGTGCAGCCCCCAACAATATTAAAGAAATTGAACATCCTCCAGGACAGAGCACTGTGCCTGAGTGGTGTCCCATCCCCCACCTTCAGCATTCCCTCTCCCCATCCCCGGGGTACAGTCACATCACTGTGTGTAAAAGGTAGTCAGCATTGTCCTCCCAGACCATAGGGCTGCTCTCTCATTAGGGAGAAATGTCTGGTGGTGGTTTAACCTGAAGTTTACCCAGCCCAGGCAAGGGGAGAGGTTGGGAAGGAGAGTCCATCTATTGTAGATGGATATTCTTGATATGTACCATTAACACCCATGTCACTGCAACTAAAATCCACAATTCCTTGTACCATCCTGGTAAATCTCCTATGTCCCCTCTCGGGGACCCTGCCATCCTTCCCAATGTATGGGCGACCTCTGGTTTGCACAGACCCAGCTGCTCTGTGTTCCTGTGAGTGATGTCGTCATAGAAAAACAGTTGCACTAAACCTCACTGTCTGTGAGGGTGGGAGACACAAATCCCGAAAACATTTGAGATGTATTTAGTGTGCACTTGTGATGCCATGATAGATGAGACTTTTGCACAAATATTGGAAAGTAGATCAGGATAGTTCGGTGGTAGTTTTCTTTCTCACAGATGGATCACCAGAGCCTTTTTCTGTTCTGTAGACCGCTGAGATTTTTATTATAGGAATATGACAGGCTCCATTGGACATCAGGTCAGAAAAGGTGATCCTAGAATAGATGACACATGGTTGGTCGAAGTTTTTGGGAGGAAAGTGAGACAGAGTTTTGAGAGGAAATTCAGAAGTTCAGCTCAGGAATCAGAAAGGGCCATCATCAAGTGAGAAATATAAGTTGGGTGTCCTGGAGGCTGGAAATAAAGAAAGGCACATATCGCAAAGTTTTGAGAGAGGGGAGGGGATTAGAGATAGGGAGGATAATGAACCTGGAGGACATGAAAGTTGGAAAGTATTCTGAGGATGGAGGATGTTACAGAGATAGATATTTATGATCGAAATTTTTGGGTTTTGAGGCTGGAGAGGAATTATTGAGATATGGAAGAGTTGTAAGGCTGGATGAGGTGGCATTGACAGGGAGAGTTCCGAGCACACAGGAATTTACAGAGATAGTGAGCATTAGAGACATAAAGTTGTACAGCACTGACACAGACCCTGTGGTCCAACCAGTCCATGTTGACCATAATTTTGAACTGAACTAATCACATCTGCCTCCATTTGGTCCAAATACATCCTAGCATTCCCTATCGATATACGGGTTCAAATGATTTGTCCTGTTTGAATCCCATTCCCCTACCCTTTAACTCTATTCTACATTTACCCCTGACTAATTCACTAAACCTAATCATCCCTGAACACTATGGGCAATTTAGCACGGCCAGTTCACCTACCCTGTATATCTGTGGTTTGTGGGAAGAAATGGGAGCACCTGGAGGAACACACGCTGACATGGGGAGGAATATCCAAACTCCACATGGACAGCCACCCAATGCAGGAATTGAACCTGTGTCCCTGGTGCTGTGAGGCAGCCCTGCTAGCCATTGAGCCACTGTTCCACCCTGAAATTGTAATTGCATTCACAGCTACCACGTCCTCTGCAAGTTTATTCCACACGTGAACCACTCTCTATGCAAAAACAAAAAATAAAATCCCAAACGTCGTTTTAAAGCTTTCCTCCTCTGACTTTAAAATGTATGTACCAAGTCTTGAATTGCAACCCCTCCTCGAAAGGGCATCTATTGTTCACATAACCTTTACTCTTCAGGATTTTATAAATCTCTAATAAGGTCACCCTCAGCCTCCTACGCTCCAGTGAAAGAAGTCCCAGCTTATCCAGACTCCTCTTAAAATTCAAACCATCCATTCCCATTAACCTCCTGGTAAAACACTTCTGAACCGGCTCCAGTTTAATAATATCCTTCCCATAACAGCACAACCATAACTGGGCACAGAATTCCAGAAGAGGCCTCAAACATCCTGTACAACCTCAACATCATGTCTGGAGGGAGAGACAAAACGAGTATTTGGCATCCGTGTTTACTGTGGGGAAGGACATGGGAATTATAGAATGTCGGGAAATAGATGGTGACATCTTGAAAAATGTCCATATTACAGCGAAGGTGGTACTGGATACCTTGAAATGCATAAAGGTGGATAAATTCCCAGGATCTGATCAGGTGTAAAATTCTGTAGGAAGCTAGGGAAGTGATTGCTGGGCCCCTTGCTGAGATTTTTGTATTATTGATAATCAGAGCTGAGGAGCCAGGAGGCTGTGGGTTGGTTAATGTGGTGCTACTGTTTAAGGAAGGCGGTTTGGACAAGCCCGGGAACTACAGATGCGTGACCCTGAGGTCGGTGCTAGACAAGTTGTTGGAAGGAACCCTGAGGGCCAGGATTTACGTGTATTTGGAAAAGCAAGGACAGATCAAGATTGGCGAAATTGATGTGCTGGAAATTTTGGAAAACATTAAGATTGATAAGTCCCCATGGCCAGACCAGATTTATCCTCGGCTGCTCCAGGAAGCGAGAAAGGAGGTTGCTAAGCCGCTGGCGAGGATATTTGCCGCCTAACTCTACAGGAGTCGTACCGGAGAATTAGAAGGAGGTGAATGTTGTTCCTCTTTTCAAGAAGGGAAATAGGGAAATCGGTGGCAATTACAGACCAGCCAGTCTTACATCTGTTGTCAGCAAAGTTGTGGAAATAATTCTGAGGCATAGAATTTATGACAATTTGTCAAAGCATAGTGTGATTATTGAGTTCTTTGAAGAGGTGTCAAGACAGAGCAGTGGATGTGTTATAAATGGATTTCAGCAAGGCATTTGTTAGGGTTCCCCATGGTAGGCTCATCCATAAATTCAGGAAGTATGGGACACAGGGAGATTTGGCTATCTGGATTCAGAATTGGCTGGCTGACAGAAGGCAGAGAGTGGTTGTAGATGGAAAGTATTCTGTCTGGAGGACAGTGTTGAGTGGGGTCCCGCAGAACTCTGTTCTTAGGCCTCTGTAGTTTTTATAAATGGATGAGGAGGTTAATGGCTGGGTTAGTAAATTTGCCAATGACACAAAGATCGGAAGTATCGTCGATAATATGGAGAGCTACTGCAGGCTGCAGCATGACATATACAGGATGGAGCGCTGGGCTGAGAAATGGCAGATGAAGTTCAACCTGGATAAATGCGAACTTGAATGCTGAATACAGGATTAAAGACAGGATTCTTGGCAGTGTGGAGGAACAGAGGGATCTTGGTGTGCAAGTACATAAATCCCTCAAAGTTGCCAACCAAGTCGATAGGGTTGTTAACAAAGCAAATGGTTTTTTGGCTTTCATTAACAGGGGGATAGAGTTTAAGAGCCGTGAGGTTTTTCTACAGCTCTACAAGTCCCAGGTGAGACCACACTTGGAATTTTGTGTCCAGTTCTGGTCTCAATACTACAGGAAATGTACAGAGGCTTTGGAGAGGGTGCAAACAAGATTTACTAGCATGCTTCCTGGACTGAAGGACTTCCTGTCTGAAGAAAGTTTGAATAAGCTCGGACTTTCCTCTCTGGAGAGAAAGAGGAAGAGAGGATACCTGATAGACTGTACAAAATAATGACAGGAATAGATATAGTCAATGGCCGGAGACTTTTCCCCAGGGCAGGATTAACTTGTATGAGAAGTCATACTATGAAGATATTAGGAGGAAGGTGTAAAGGACGCGTCCGAAGTAGATTTTTTTACACAGAGTTGTGAATGCATGGAATGCGTTACCAGCGGTGGTGGTGGAAGCGAAGTCATTGGGGACATTTATGCGACTGCAGGACATGCACATGGATAGCAATGATTTGAGGGGTGCGTAGGTTAAGTTACTATGTTTTACATTAGGATTAAATCTCGGTACAACATCATGGATGTAGGGGCCTGTTCTGTGCTGTACTTGTCTATGTTCTAAGATGAGGGATAGACGGCATGGCTTTGTGCGTGGGAAATCATGCGTCACGTACTTGAGTTGTTTTTGAAGACTTAAAAAAGAGGATTGATGAGGGCAGAGCGGTAGATGTGATCTGTATGGACTTCAGTAAGGCGTTCGAAAAGGTTCCCCAAGGGAGACTGATTAGCAAGGTTAGATCTCACAGAATACAGGGAGAACTAGCCATTTGGATACAAAACTGGCTCAAAGATAGAAGACAGAGGGTGGTGGTGGAAGATTGTTTTTTTGGACTGGAGGCCTGTGATCAGTGTAGTGCCACAAGGATCGGTGCTGCGCCCTCTGCTTTTTGTCATTTATATCAATGATGTGGATGTGAACATAGGAGGTGTAGTTAGTAAGTTTAGATTAGACTTACAGTGTGGAAACAGGCCCTTCGGCCAACAAGTCCACACCGACCCGCCGAAGCGCAACCCACCCATACCCTTACATTTACCCCTTACCTAACACTACGGGCAATTTAGCATGGCCAATTCACCTGATCATCTGTTGGCAGATGACACCAAAATTGTAGGCCTAGCGGACAATGGAGAATGTTATCTTGGATTACAATGGGATCTTGATCAGATGGGCAAATGGGCTGAGGAGTGGTAGATGGAGTTTAATTTAGATAAATGCATTTATCTAAAGGTGCTGCATTTTGGAAAAGCAAAGCTTAGCAGGACTGATGCACATAATGGTCAGGTCCTGGGGAGTGTTACTGAACAAAGAGACCTTGCAGTGAATGTTCATAATTCCTCGAAAGTAGAGGCGCAGGTAGATAGTGTACTTGAAGAAGTGTTGATATGATCACACCAAGCACTACTGATGCTGCCTGACCTGAACACAATGACCAGGATGGATAAGATGTGGTCATTGCTGGAAGTCAGAGTCTATACAATGTGGACCTGGGGAAGTGCAGCAGGTCAGGCAGTATCAGAGGAGCAGGAAAGGTGATGTTTTGCGTCGGGACCCTTTGTCAGTCCTGATGAATAGTCCTGACCTAGAACGTCAACTTTCCATCCCCATTGTATTCATGCTGGTCATCAAACACCTATTTATTCTGGTCCAACGTTCTGGCACTCAGCGTGTAATCGATATTGTAGTGCTTGGTGTGATCATCCCAACACTACTTCAAGGCTGCAATGTTTCCTGCATCTGTCACCATTTCAGATGCTGCCTGACCCGCTGAGGATCTCCAGCACTTTTTGTTTTTATTGTGGATTTCCTCCATTTTGCTGAGGCACTTCGAGTCAGAGAGTTATCCAGCACGGAAACAGGCCCTTCAGTCCAACTCGTCCATGTAGACCAGATATCCTAACCTGACCCAGCTCCATTTGGGAGAGTTGGCCTATATCACTCTGAACCCTTTCTATTCATGTTCCCCTCCAGACGCCTTTTAAATTTAATTTGGCCTGTGTTCATCATTGCTATAGCATCTCATTCCATACGCTCACCAACCTCTGAGTGAACCGTTTGGCCCTCAAGTCCATTTGAAACCTTTCCCCTCTCACCTAAAACCGAATACCCTGTAGTTTTGAACTCCCCGACACTGGGTGGAAACAAAGACCTTGGCTATTCACCCTGTCTGTGCTTCTCCGTAAGGTAACCCCTCAGTCTCTGACGCTCTGGGGGAAAAGGCCCAGCTTATTCAGCCTTTCCCTTTAACTCCACAGTCCTAACAATAACCTTGTAGATATTTTCTGAAACCCTCCTCATGTTTTGTAAAACAGAGTCATAGAGATGTACAGAATGGAAACAGACCCTCTGTCCTAATCATCAATGTCAACCACTCATTTATACATGTACCAAGCAAGTTGTTCCTATGGTCCCCTTGAAGTCTTTCCCCTCTCACGTTAAATCTATGCCCTCTGCTTTTGGACTCCCCTATCCTGGGAATGAAGAAACTGACTAGTCACCATGTTGTTGCTCCTCACAACATTATAAAGTTGTATAAAGCCATCTTACAGCATCTCCTGCTCCAGGGAAAATAGCCTCAGCCCCTCCCTATGGTTCAAATGTCCCAATACTGGGAACACCCTTGTAAATCTTTGCTGAACTTGTTCAGGTTTCCCAACATCTTTCCTGTAGCAGGAAGACCAGAATGGAAAGCAGTCTGGGAATTCCAAAAGTGGCCGGGCTAATATACTGTCCAACCGAACCATGATCTCCCAACTCCTATACTCAATGCACTGCCCAATAACAGCTAGCATACCAAACACCACCTTCACTGACCTGTCTACCTTCGACCCCACTTTCAAGGAATTATCAACTCACTGCACAGTGTATTTGTTTGTGCACACTTCCCAGGAACTTGTCATTATGAGGTTGAGTCCGATTGTGGTAACATTTTTCTGAAATCAGGGAGAATAGAATTGAATGTAGTATTCTAAAACTGGCCTCACCAATGCCCAATACAGCCACAACTGTAGCTAACTCCTATACTCAGTGACCAAGTCCCTACAGTGTGGAAGCAGGCCATTCAGCCCATGAGACGATGCCAACTATCTGCACTTGTGTATTTCCCCTGTCCGTGCCCCTCGTGATTTTACAAACCTTGATAAGGTCACCCATCAATCTCTGACGCTCCAGGGAACACAGCCTACTCAACTTCTCCCGATAGCTCAAATCCTCCAGTCCTGGCAACATCCTTGAAATTCTTTTCTGACCCCTGTCAAGCTTCACAAGATTGTTTTGATAGGAAGGAAACCAGAATTGTATGGATTATTCCAACAGTGGCCTAAGCAATGTCCTGTGCAGCCTCAATATGATCTCCTAACTCCTGTACTCAATGCTCTGACCAATACGGGAAATCATACCAAACGCTGCCTTCACTATTCTATCTACCTGCAACTCCACTTTCAAGAAGCTATGAACCTGCACTCCGAGGTGTCTTTGTTCAGCAATGCTCCCGAGGACCTGATCATTAAGTGGATAAGTCCCTCCTGCAGCACCTCACATTTTTCGAAATTAAACTCCATCTGCCACTCATCAGCCCATCCGCCCATCTGATCAAGCTCCCATTGTACTCTGAGGTAATCTTTTTCACAGTCCACTACACCTCCAATGTTGGTGTGATCTGCAAACTTACTAACCATACCTCCTATGTTAGCATCCCAGTAATTTTATATAAATGACGAAAAGTAGTGGATCAAACAGTGATCATTGTGACACTCCACTGGTCACAGGCCTCAAGTCTGCAAAGCAGCCCTCCACCACTCTGTCTTCTACCTTTGAGTCAGTTCTGTATCCAAATGGCTGGTTTCCTCTGTATTCCATGAGATCTAACCTTGCTAACCAGTGTCCCATGAGGAGCCATGCGGAACACCTTACTGAAGTCCACGTAGATCATGTCCACCGCTCTGCCCTCATCAATCCTTTGTTACTTCTTCAAAAGACATTCTTCCCTTTGGAAAATGTAACAGTTACAGCACCAGAGTAATCAGCCCACCGTGTCTGTGTGGATCATGATGCCATTCCAAACTAATTCCATCTGCCTGTACATGATCCATATCCCTGCCACCTCATGCCTGCTTGTGTCTGCCCAAATGCCTCAAAAACGTTGTGATTGTTTCTGCTTTTACCATCTCCCAGGAGAGTACATTCTAGTCAACTACCACCTTCTGCATAAGAAACTTGTCTGACAGATCTCCCTTTAAACCTGCACAGATATTGTTGGAAATGCCCAGCAGGTCGTGCAGCATCTGTGAAGAAAAATCAGTTACTGTTTCGGGACTGGTCACCCTTCCTCAGAAACATTAACTCTAATTTCTTTTCACAGATGCTGCTGGACCTGCCGAGCTGTTTCAGAAACTTCTGTTTCTCTTTCTGGTTTACAGCATCTGCAGTTGTTTTGGTTTTCATTTCCTTTAAACTGCCCCCTCTCCTCTTAAATGTGTGGCTCTAGAATTTGTCACTTCCACCTTGGAAAAAAGATTCACGTTATTCACTCTGTGCCTCTCGGGTTACCCCGCAGCTACTGACTTGCCAAAGATAAAAATCCAAGTTTTTCCAACCTCTCCCAATCCAGACAACATCCTGGTAAACCTGTTTTCACCCTCTCAAAAGCCTCCAAATCCCCTTGAAGTCTTTCCCCTCTCATGTTAAACCTATGCTCTCATCTCTTAGATTCCCATACCCTGGGGTAAAAACAGCAACCATGACTAGTCACCCTATCGTAGCTCCACATTTTATAAAGTTCTACAATGCCACCTCAAGCGTCCAGTGCTGCAGGGAAAATAGCCTCAGCCTATTCAGCCTCTCCATGTGGTTCTAATGTTCCAATACTGGCAGCACCCTTGTAAATCTTTTCTGAATTCTTTCAAGTTTCCCAATATCCATCCTATAGCAGGGAGACTGGAATTGAAAGCAGTATGGAAATTCCAAAAGTGGCCGAGCCAATAAACTGTACAACCGAAACATGATCTCCCAACTCCTATACTCAATGCACTGCCCAATAACAGCTAGCATACCGCACACCACCTTCACTGACCTGTCTACCTTCAACCCCACTTTCAAGGAACTATCAACCCACACTGCACGGTCTGTTTATTCGTCAACATTTCCCAGGAACTTGTCAGTGAGGTTGAGTTTATTGTGGTAACATCTTTCTGAAATCAGGGAGACTAGAATTGAATGTAGCATTCTAAAATTGTCCTCACCCATGCCCTATACAGCCGCAACGTGACCTCCTAACTTCTATACTCAGTGACAGAATCCCTACAGTGTGAAAACAGGCCATTCGGCCCATGAGACCATACCAATCAACGGAACAGCATCCCACCCTAACTCTGTAACCTCTCATTTCCCACAGCGGATCCACCTTACCTGCAAGACTTTGGGTTGAGAGAGGAAACCAGAGCACCCAGAGGAAGGCCACGCAGGCACACACTGGGAGAATGTGCGAACACCACACAGACAGTGGAATTGAACCCAGTCCATTTATTAATCAGTGCTCTGACCAATAATGGTCACCATCCCAAATGTCAACAAATGATCTCCCTGAAACTCTACTTTGCAGAAACTATACAGTTGTTCTGAGCCCTTCAGAGGGATTGAAGGGGAAGGAGAGAAAACAGCAACAGGGTTGAATTTTGATCTGTAAAAATTCTCTCCATCTTCCCCCTCTCTGCCTGTCTCCCTTGTCTGCTTGTTGCCCCCCATCTGTCTGTCTGCCCCTCCCCGCGCCTGTCCCCGTTGCTTCCTCTGTCCCCACTGTCTGTTCCCCATCTCTCTCTCCCCCCGTCTCTGTGCCACCCCTGCCTATCCCGCCAGCCTCTCTGACTCCCCACCCTCTGCCACCCCATCCCTGCCTTCCCTCATCGCCCTATTCCCTAGGTCTTTACTCCCCCACCACTGGGAAAAGACGTTGTCTATTTAGCCTACCCATGTCCGGTGTGATTTTATAAATCTCCATGAGGTCACCCCTCAGCCTCCGACACGCCAGGTAAAACTCCTGGCAACATCCTTGTAATTCTTTTCTGACCATTTCAAATTTGAGAACATCCTTCTGATCGGAAGACCGAAATTGCATGGAATATTCCAAAAGTTGCCTAATCAATGTCCTGTACAGCCACAATATGACCTCCCGACCCCTATACTAAACACTCTGACCAATAAAGGCAAGCAGACCAACTGCCGCCTTCACTATCTTATCGACCTGCGACTTTACTTTCAAGGAACTATGAAGCAGCATAACAAGGTCTCTTTGTTTAGCAGCACTCCCCAGGAACTTACTATTAACTGTATGCGTCCTGCTAAGGTTTGCTTTTCCAAAATGCAGCACATCACATTTTTTTCTAAACCGAACTCCTCGGCCCATTTGCCCATGTGATCCACGTGCCTTGTACTCTGAGGTAATCTTTTTCACTGTCCACTCCAACTCTAATTTTGGTGTCATCTGCAAACTTACTAGCAATACCTCTTATGTTCACATCCAAGTCAATGATATAAATGACGAAAAGTAGTGGACCCAGCACCGATCCTTGTGACACTCCACTGGTCACAGGCCTCCAGCCTGAAAAGCACCCCTCAACCACCATCCTCTGTCTTCGACCTTTGAGCCAGATCTGTACCCAAATGGCTAGATCTCCCTGTATTCCATGAAATTTAACCTTGCTAACCAGTCTCCCATCGGGAACCTTGTCAAACGCCTGACTGAAGGTCATGTAGATCATGACCACTGCTCTGCCCTCATCAATCCTTTTTGTTACGTCTTCAAAAAAACTGACTCAAGTTCATGAGATGTGATGTCTCACACACAAAGCTGTTAATAATATACAGGACTTAACACTGGGGTCTGGATGTTCATATTCTGGATAAAGTTCATGTACACCAGCTTTGTGTTAGTGACTGTGTATTGAGTCTTGTTAATATCACCAACACAGGGGAGTTCCTTTTGAAAGGCAGTCCCTGCATCGCTAACCATGCTCCCGTCTGCTCTGTCTCCTCCATCCCCACCGTAGTCAGTAAGTAGGAGGAGCTCATGGAGTTTCCATGTGAGTGAGATTGAGAACGTCTTCCCTTTTTTCCACTAGCCCACCAAGAAATGGTGGTAGTGTCCTTGCCTCTGGACCAGGAGGATCGGGTTCAGAGTTGAGTAACAGCATCTTTGAAGAGGCTGATTAGAAAACGTGCCCATACTGTCTTCCAGCTGTCCCTGCCTGAGCCTCAATAGAACCTTCCTGTAGTTTCTCTCCTGTCAGCCTCTCCCATTGCTCAGTTTGTCCAGGATCCCCTCCTGCTGCTGCACTGCTCTTGTCCCTCACTGACCTGTCCATCCCCCGTGTCCCTCCTCGTTCATTCATTGTTTACAATCGCATTGTCCCAGTCCTCCAGCCCCGCCCCCTCCACCCTATTGGGCAGCAGCTGCTGTCAATCATCCAGGCTCCTCTGTGATCTGGAGCATGTGCTGTCGGAGGGGAGACCACTGCACAGGCGCAGTGCTGGGCAATTGGCCACAGGGTGGGTCACTGCCAGGGAGGGAGGCTATGGGTGTGTGGGATTAATCTATCATTGGCAGCTCCCTATCTTCCTCCTCTGGGAACAGGCTCCAGGGAATAGCCCCTCTCCTGGTATCCTGACGAGTGGTTAAAATTATGAATGGGGAGGATTTTGCAGAAAGTTATCAGAACACATTTTGTGAAAATTCAGGAATGTTATGGAAAAGGGACAAGGATGGGCCTGCAATTAGAGTTCTAATTTGGTTCATATCACTTCAACCAGATATGATTTTGCCAGTGTGCAGGATACAGTGTGTGCAGGATGGTTCTCATTAGAGGGTGGAGGTGGGGAATATAAATTAGAGGTTCCAGATTGATTTTTCCCCAATGTGATCCCAACCAGGAAGGAAACCCTGGGACCTGGGGGGAAGATTCACCAACACCCGGGAGGCTCTGAGTCAGAGTCATTGATTTGGCTCTTAGTCTGCAGACAAGAGCTAGGTAACTGAATTCAAGGAGAGGAGAGAGATTGTGAAAACTGCGTGTGGAGGAAAGGAGTGAGGAGATTGGTTTGGTCTTCAGTTAACAAGAGAGAGAAATTGTGAGACTGAGATTTAAAGCTTTGGCGGGGAACAAGGAAACTACAATTTAATAGTATCATTATCTTATCAAGTTCCATCCTGTGTTAACAGTGGTGAGTTGTTTTCTCTGTTGTAGGGTACTGAAAGGGTGGATTTGTGAATGAGAAATTCAAATTGAGCTTCACGTTCAGACCTGATGGTTACTGATCCGAATATCATTGGTCTTTTCATCTGGAAGGAAAGGTGTGTATTCTGTCCGTGGACAATATTTCAAATGTCAGTGCGTCTGGAAAAATTACTGCGACACAGCCAAGTCCATGTTAGCAAAGTTTGTAGCTTTGGATGGAGGCTGTTTATCAGGATTATCTCCATGGCAACGGCAGTTTAAAAAGTCTAGTTCAATTCAGCACATTGTTTTAACATCGCACCCTCCCCCACATCCCCCGTGGCTCACTTCAGTACCTGACAGGCGCTTCAGTTCCAGTGGGATTGTCTGTCATGATTCTGATGTGGAGGAGACGGTGTTGGAGTGGGGTGGACAAAGTTATAAATCTCACAACACCAGATTATAGCCCAACAGGGTTTTTTTTTGGAAGCACTAGCTTTCCGAGCACGGTGTAATTTTTAACTTTATCAGGTCTATCTCTATGATGATAGACTTCTTCAGTTAAGTACTTCGATAATTAGTTGTCGGCACGGTGGCACAGTGGTTAGCACTACTGTTTTACAGCGCCAGAGTCCCGGGTTCAATATCCTCCTCTGGCGACTCTGTGTGTTAGGTGAAGGGGTAAATGCAGGAGAATGTTTCTGGGTGCATTACGCTTTGGTGGGTCGGTGTGGACTTGTTGGGCCGAAGGGCCTGTTTTCACACTGTACGTAATCTAATCTAATTACAGAGGCCACATGTTCCCCTCTAGCAGTATGCTATTCTGCCCCTCAGGTTAGCTACTCGTCACTTTTTACCCCCAATCCCATCTAGCTTTCTGTTGATCTTTAAAGTTTTTCTAATCTCCTAGTTTCTCGCTGATCATTGCCAATTTGTATGCCTTCTATTACAATTTGATAGACTCCCTTATTTCCTGAGCCACTCATGACAGATAATTCCTTTTCCTACAGTCCTTCCTTTTCACTGATATATACTTTTGCTAAGCACTTTGAAAAATTGCTTTGGTATTTCTCCACTGGCCGTCAACTGCCCCATCGTAAACTCTTTGCTTCCAGTTTACATTAGCCAACTCCTGTCTCATCCTATTGTAGTCTGCTTTGTTTAAGCACAGGATCTTGGGACTGGATTTAATCTTCCCGCTTTCCATCTGTATTCTAAATTGATCCAGACTTATCACAAGTCCTTTACCAGATTACAAGGTGAGGGGATGTTTCCTGGGTGTTTTGGTTTTCATTATCAGTGACCTTAGCTTTGTAATAAAGTACAGGATGGATATTCACAACAGAATATTCTGGACGGTGTGAATGTACGACACAGTCTAAAACCATAAATCACTGTCTCCCCTGAGCCAAATCTTTATCTCCCACATGCTTCCTCCCTATCTAAGTTTGGAACATTAATCCACCTGACTATCCTGCTTTTTCCAAAAATCTCCTTGGGTGAAGGTGGTGAGTTTTGGATGCAGCTTTCCAGTTATTACCGTAAGAAGATGAGCACTGGGCACAGGAGAGGCAATGCAGCCCTTCGTACCAGCCCCACCATTTAATACGGTGATGACTGAGCTCACCTCGGTCTCAGCTGGATTTTCCACCTGCTCTCTCTCACCCTTCATCTCATTGTAAATTCAACATCTCTTCATTAAATCTGCTCATTGTCCTGGCATCCACTGCATTTTGAATAGGGAATTCCACAGATTCACAACACATTGAGATAGGTACATTCTTCTTCCTGAGAATAGAATAGAGTCCCTATCGTGCAGAAACAGGGTATTCACCCATCGAGTCTACACCAGCCCTAAGATGAGCATCCCATTCAGACCCACCCATTCCCTGTGACCCTGCATTTCCTATGGTTAATGGCTTAACCAGCACATACATGGGCACTGTGGGCAATTTAGTTTGGCCAATCCACCTAACCTGCACATATTTGGACTGTTGGAGGAAACTGGAGCACCCAGAGGAAACCCACGCAGACATGGGGAGAACGTGTAACCTCCACACAGTAACGTAAGGCTGGAATCAAACCGGGTCCCTGACGCTGTGAGGCAGTTGTGCTCGCCACTGAGCCACCTCTGCTTAAAATCTGCTCCCCCTTATTAACCTCCCCAACCCGCAATTGGCTGAATCTGTGTTCTTTACATCAGAAATCAGTTTGTGGAAGCAGGTGTCTCAGTAAAACCCAGTGACAGCCCATATGTTCTGTGTGTCTGAATGGGGATCCTATACCCAACAACTTCCACCCCACACTTTTCATTCACTTTCCAGAGACAGGGCTCCAGTAGCTTCATGGAGACTACAACTCCCACAATCCCTGAGGCAGGGACCACACGTGTGTGGGGAAGCCTGGCACTGCACATGTACAGAATGTGGGCCGATTTTGGAGCATGTGCTTTGGGGTAACTAGCGGAAAGTACTTCACACTGTGATTGGCTGGAGGACGAACATATCGGTTGGGGGGCGGGGGGTCAAAGTGTCACTACATCCATGTGGGGCCAAAGGCCATCCCCAACTCGTCATAATACTGGGCATCGACCAATGGGAAACAAAGAAGGATCTGACCCATTCTCCCAGACTGAAGGTTCCTCTTCTGTTCAGGATCTGACACCTCCCTTTCTGTTTCCTTTTGTTTCATTCTGCTGTTACATTATTGACTTGCAGCAACTGAAGGGAAAGGAAATGAACCCAGAAAGGGTGCTGAGTTTGTGGCGGGAGACAGATTCAATCAGGGATTTGTGAAGACACTCAGACATTGACCTGTCCATCTGATTGTTAACTCAGACAGATAGAAAGAAAGATGCACATTTAGATAGCACCTTTGATGATCTGGGGCAATGAAACATGCTTCCAACCCAATGATTTCAACCACAAATCTCTGAATATGCAGACATAAAGCTTTCTACTTGTACCAGGCTGTTTTTGAGCCTCCTGTTTTCTTGAGAAAAGCGTTTTGAGCTCTTCAGCCTTTCCTGGTGATTATAACCGCTATGTTCCTGGAAGATTTGTAGATTTGTGACTGAACCTTTATTTTCCTGTTCCTTGTGAGTGATGAAAGTAGCAGAAACAGTTCCTGACCTGTGAGGGGTTTCGGTTGGAGTATTTATATTTACAAATCCATTCCCTCACATACAGTGTGAAATTGATGTAAAAGTGAAGGGAAGGAGTGAGTGAGCATCCACAGAAGCATATGTATCTGAGTTGAATGAATGTGGCATGAGGAAAATGTTTCAACAATCACAACTAGTTAGAATCACAGAATCCAGTGGGTGCAGAAAGAGTCGATTCGGTCCATCGGGTCTGCAATGACCTGCTCACCCAACCTACCCCCATCACCCCATATTAACCATGGCTAGCCCAACCCACCTAAATTGCACACTGTGGCCATGTTAGCATGGCCAATCCAGTAACATTACACTTTTGTGGGACGGTCACAAATTTCATCTAAATGTTCGGAATTGTGGATGAAGGCTCACAAAAACTTAACTCTGATACAAATGCTCTGCTTTTCAAAATAAAATCTAGGGAACCTGCAACCGGAAAGATTTCTGATTATCTCAGGGGGAAGAGAATTCAAAACTTGCGCCATTGACCCAGGGGGCACAGTGATATTTACAGAGGTCTGGGAACCATCAGAAATGTAACAGGTTGTGAGCAAGGTGGGATGAGACAAGGACAAAAAGACAGTCTGTCACACGGGGGCAGGCGGGAGAGATTAAACAGCAGAAATGGTAGTCCCTCAAGGCCACGGGGAATAGAGTTAGGGCTGGGAAAGAAACAAGGAAACAAGGTGTGCAGCTGTCAAAGAAATACATTTAAAAAAACAGATTATAAAAGCATAGAGGCCAGAGTTCACAGTCTGAAATTGTTGCTTTCAATGGTGAGTACAAAAAGCTGTAAAGCCTGGGGAGTTCTATTACAGCCAACACATACAGGATGGGCCAAGTGGCCTCGATCTGTGCTGTAACTTGCTGATAATTTTTTTTTCTGACATTTGTAGTTCAAGTCTGATGACGCTATTAACTTTTCAAATTGGACTGGAGTTTAATATTCTGGAGAAATGTCAAATAAATCATATTGATCACATTCTGCAGACCCTAGTCCATAACCCTGCATGTTCCAGCATTTCAGTTATCATGGGGAACTTTATCAAATGCCTTACTAAAATCCATGTGCACTACATCCACTGCTCTACCCTCATCCACATGCTTGGTCACCTCTTCAAAGAATTCAATAAGATGATGAAGGCTTATGCCTGAAACGTGGTTTCTGCTGCTCCTCAGATGCTGCCTGACATACTTTGCTATTCCAGCACCACCAAAGACATATTTCAAATGAACACACTCCGATACTGTCAAAGCATGTCAAATTTACATTCAATATGAATAGGTTAATGGAAAACAACAAAAAAAGAAAATTCACGAATGAACATTAATTAGAAATTTAATTTGATCAAAGGTCATAACAATATTTAGACGAATTGCAATTTTTAATAACAAACGTAGGTAATTAGCTGACTAATGAATAATTGGAAGTGGCATATATTTATTTTACAAATGAAAAAAGCGACTTGTTTTACACATTTGAAATACTGCAGAATGACAATGTATGTGTTCGAAATGTTTGAATCAAGCTCTTTGGAACAAAAAAAACCTGATCACTGACGATCACTTCGCCTTTTCACCTTTAAGACCACAACATTCTCAAATATTTTCCACGAATTTAGAACCAGCAGAACTAGTTAATTTCTTTTCTTGAGAACTCGAAGAGAATAAACAGCAGATACTGTGAATTAGTGATTCAATGCGAGCATTCGACTGAAGACAACATTCTTTCTTTCCAAAAATATATAACTTACAAAAATCCAAAATTTATTGTTAGTTTTGAATGAAACAATAAAGAGATGTTAATTCTTTATCATTGGACTTCGTTGTATGAAAAATCGTTAAGTCTTATTGTGATTCCAAACATGATAAATCTTAGCATTGAAGTGAAATATAATTAAATGAATTCAACTATGTTTCCACAGGTAAAATAAAAATTGATATTAACAATGAATGTGACATTGTACCCTGCAAAATCTTTCGAGTAGTTCACGTACTGTGCCGTAATTCCACATTTGCACAATGTACTGGATTGAATGAATATTAAAAATTATTAGATAACAACAACAATTAAATCGTCAAAGTCTATCAATGCATTAAGTAATAACGAGAAACCTCATTTTGCTATGGGACTGAGCGATGTCTGGAAATGAACTGGCATTAATTCAGTGAAAAGTAATTACAGTTCCCTGTATTTTAAGGCTGAGATTAAGGCTGATCATTCTAATGAGCAAACATCAGATATTTGCAATGATGTTGGATGGGAAGTCATTGGTTCTGTTGTGGGATAGGTGACCTGCACAATAAATGCATTTTCACACTGTAGTATTAGTACTAAGAAACAATGGATTAAATTTAAATGTGAATCTTACTTTATTTGTTCAAAAGGCTTTCTTAAAAATTGTGCCATTATTGTAATGACAATGTCTTGATAATTAGTGTTGGACATGAAGAATTAAAATGATTCAATATTTCAAAAGCACTTTGCTGTGATGTTGATTGAATATTTATTAAGATCAGTAACCTGAAGAATAGGACCTAGTTTTATGCATTGAAGAAAACAATGAGCCATGCAGTGATTATTGAACAAGATTCTTCTTTTTTAACACAAACATATACATTATACAAGAATTGTGAATTTCCATCCACTGACCTCCTTGTAGAGATGTGTTACATTGATTTATATGATTAATATTATGATGAATGTTTAAACATTTGTGTCAGAATTAGGAAGTGAATTGGTAGATCATGAAAGTAAACAGGAAATTGAACAAACAATGTAGTCAACAACATGTGGTATATAAAGCAATTTTAATAATTTTGTCATTATTGTACTATGATGAATAACGTCGGAATAGAAACGACAAAAAACAATCGACGTGATCAAAGCTGTTCTTTTCTTAGAATGAAATGAAAGCAATAATCATTTTGTTGCACACATGATTTGAAATAGCAGTCCTTTAATATGAAACATACCTTTTTGCAAAAATGTAGGAATGTCACAAATTTGAAATGAAGCGTTTGTCGAATTTGCTCCAAAAATGGTCTGTTTGAATTGTCTGCTGCACACAACAAAAAGCGTAAAAATTGTTAGAATGACAAAATTTTTGTTCCCAATGTTCTTGAATTACAGTCAATGTCCATGATAAAGTAGAATTATTGGTTGAAACAATATAAATCATCATTGACGACTGGACTGAAATATAAGATATCAATTGCACTTACTGCAGGGACTAGTAGACAAATGCTTACTGTTGTTATTAGTCTCAGGAACAATAAGGTATTTACTCAGTAATCAGATGGTGATAAGGAACTTTGTGTTGCTTTATGTGCACTGTTTTATGTTAACATTGATTTCAATAAAATTGAGGTATTTACATGAATTAGGAATAGACTGATATTTGGGTGTGAAGGATCTTATTTAAGATTAGACATTTTTAAATATTTACTAGAATTGCTGAGCAAAACACACTTAAGACATCATGGAATAAATGAGGTAAGTGAGAAATATGTAAAGTCAATTTTCAAACGAACACACCCTGATATTTTCACAGCATTTCAATCTTACATTCAACGTAAATAGGTGAGTGGAAAACTAAACATTTCACACAATTCACAAACAGATCAACAACTAAAAATTGATAAATGATAGCAAGTGGCATTTGTTTATTTTACTGAAGAAGAACAATATTATTTTCTAATATTTGTAGCACTGGAGCATCAAGTTCTATCTGTTGTCTGAACTAAGCCCTTCAGAACAAAACAAAATCAATGAATATAATTACTTTGTATATTTCATCTTTATGACTGCAATATTCTCAAATATTTTCTAAGGAATATTGATTGAGTGGAATTAGATACATTCAGTTATTAGTGACCTGAAAAAAGTAAATAACAAATACTGTGATTATTGGAATGAACAACAGATGGAAGCATATTGAATATTGATTTGGAAGGCAATTCAATTGATTTTTAGATATTTTCGAATCAGAATTCTGTACAAGGTGGGAATTGAAACTGTGCCTACTGGTGTGGTAGCAGAGACAGTAACAGAGCTGCACGAGATTCCTTCATAACTTTCCCAACCATAATGAGCAAGGCGACAATCACATGCTTGTTACAAATTCTAAGCTAAAGTGTTGTGTAATTACTGTAATCGATAATTGTTTCTAAAATCCTGATAGATAAATTGACTTAATATTTTGAGTGCACTTTGCTCTGATGTCGATTGTATATTCATTAATACTAATAAACTGAAAATTAACATGTAAAAGGTGGCTTTAATAATTAAAAAAACAGTCCGCAACAATTGATTTTTTTTTGGGTCATTTCTATTTAATTAATGTAATTTTTACCGTGATAAATGTTCAGACATTGATGTCAGAATTAGGAAGAAAATAATTAGGCCAGGAAAGTGAGTATTATTGTGAAGGAAAGGTCGTGTTAATGACGTTTGGTCCCAGAAGTCATTTTGTACCAAGTGACTGATAACTGTGTGATTATTTTTCATTGAAAACCAATGTTGGAAGAAAAAGAAACTATCTCAACATTTCAAAAGCAGTTTTTTTTTCTTCTTATGAAATTAAATAAATAGTATTTTGGAGGTCATAGGATTTGAAAAATAGAAACAGCCATTTAATGTGAGATTTGAGCTGAAGAATCGTTCTTTTCACCCCAGTGTAGTGTTTCCAATAAATTAAAATTTAGTGTTAGTTGAACTAAAGAACAAATGGATGTACCTACATTGTTTTCTTGCACACAATAAAAGTAAAACAATGTTAACATGGAAATTATATTGCTCTGAAAGTAATAATTTTACACAAAGTAAGTGTTTGTATTGAACTGAAGTGTCATAGCTGCAGGAGTGTTTTCCATTGAATGAAGACTCAGCAGGCAGGCAGAACTCTGGGAAGTGAAAGATGTTTATCTACGCTGCAACCAGTTAACATAGAACATAGAATATTACAGTGCAGTACAGGCCCTCTGGCCCTCGATGTTGCTCCGACCTGTCATACCAATCTGAAGCCCATCCAACCTACACTATTCCATGTACGTCCATATGCTTGTCCAATGACAACTTAAATGTACTTAAAGTTGGCGAATCTACTACAGTTGCAGGCAAAGCGTTCCATAGGAGTAAGTGAGGTCTGCAGATACTGGAGATCAGAGCTGAAAATGTGTTGCTGGAAAAGCGCAGCAAGTCAGGCAGCATCCAAGGAACAGGAGAATCGAGGTTTCGGGCATAAGCCCTTCTTCAGGAATGAGGAAAGTGTGTCCAGCAGGCTAAGATAAAAGGTAGGGAGGAGGGACTTGGGGGAGGGGCGTTGGAAATGCGATCGGTGGAAGGAGGTCAAGGTGAGGGTATAAGGCCGGAATGGGGTGGGGGCGGAGAGGTCAGGAAAAGATTGCAGGTTAGGAGGGCGGTGCTGAGTTCGAAGGATTTGACTGAAACAAGGTGGGGGGAGGTGAAATGAGGAAACTGGAGAAATCTGAGTTCATCCCTTGTGGTTGGAGGGTTTCTAGGTGGAAGATGAGACGCTCTTCCTCCAACCGTCGTGTTGCTATGGTCTGGCGATGGAGGAGTCAAAGGACCTGCATGTCCTTGGTGGAGGGGAAGGGGGAGTTGAAGTGTTGAGTCACGGGGTGGTTGGGTTGGTTGGTCCGGGTGTCCCAGAGGTGTTCTCTGAAACATTCCGCAAGTAGGTGGCCTGTCTCCCCAATATAGAGGAGGCCACATCGGGTGCAGCAGATTCAATAAATGATGTGACTGGAGGTGCAGGTGAATTTGTGGCAGATATGGAAGGATCTCTAGGGGCCTTGGAGGGGAAGTAAAGGAGGAGGTTTGGGCGCATGTTTTGCATTTCTTGCGGTTTCTGGGGAAGGTGCCGGGAGTGGAGGCTGGGTTGGTGGGGGGTGTGGACCTGACAAGGGAGTCACGGAGGGAGTGGTCTTTTCGGAACGCTGATAGGGGAGGGGAGGCAAATATATCCCTGGTGGTGGGGTCCGTTTGGAGGTGGCAAAAAAGCATTCCATACCCTTACTACGCTCTGAGTAAAGAAACTACCTCTCACATCTGTCCTATATCTATCACCCCTCAATTTAAAGTTATCCCCGCTTGTGCTCCTCATCACTATACTTGGAAAAAGGCTCTCCCTGTCCACCCTATCTAACCCTCTGATTATCTTATATGTCTCTATTAAGTCACCTCTCAACCTTCTTCTCTCCAACGAAAACAGCCTCAAGTCCCTCAGCCTTTCCTCGTAAGACCTTCCCTCCATACCAGGCAACATCCTAGTAAATCTCCTCTGCACCCTTTCCAAAGCTTCCACATCCTTCCTATAATACGGCGACCAGAACTGTACACAATACTCCAAGTGCAGCCGCACCAGAGCTTTGTACAGATGCAGCATAACCTCATGGTTCCAGAACTCGATCCCTCTATGAATAAAAGCTAAAACACTGTGTGCCTTCTTAACAAGCCTGTCAACCTAGGTGGCAAATTTCAAGGATCTGTGTACCTGGACGCTGAGATCTCTCTGCTCATCTACACTACCAAGAATCTTACCATTAGCCCAGTACTTTGCATTACAGTTACTCCAACCAAAGTGAATCACCTCACACTTGTCCACATTAAATTCCATTTGCCACCTCTCAGCCCAGCTCTGAGGCTTATCTATGTCTCTCTGTAACCTACAACATCCTTCATCATTATCCACAACTCCATTGACCTTAGTGTCATCTGCAAATTTACTAACCCACCCTTCTACGCCCTCAGCCAGGTCGTTTATAAAATGACAAACAGCAGTGGACTCAACACCGACCCTTGCGGTACACCACTGGTAACTGGACTCCAGGATGAACATTTCCCATCAACCACCACCCTCTGTCTTCTTTCAGCAAGCCAATTACTGATCCAAACTGCAGTATCTCCCACAATCCCATTCCTCTGCATTTTGTACAATAGCCTACTGTGGGGGACCTTTTTGAATGCCTTGCAGGGATCATCCCCCAAGGCCAATCTCAGAATGTAGGTCCATGACACACTGTAACGTGTACAGTGAAAGCAGCAATTGTACACACTTGCTGTATTACAATGGCCACATGCAATGTGGTTACAGTCCTTCCCTCCTTATACAGACACCCGATCCTGTAGAACACCTAATCTCAGATGGACATTGTTATGGATAGCCCCAGCTTCCTATTGTTTCATGATGTTTAAAAGGTCCTAAAATCTCCTGGCATTGGTATCTCTCAATGTATCTTATTTCTTCAATTTACAAAGTTAATTATTACACTCCTTCCAGCCTCGCACTCTGCCTTGTCCACAATTCTCAAGAATCTGCAATTAGAAGTTTTTTTTAATGTTCTGAGCAACTTTAAAATAGTAACTGTTTCTGACAAATGAACCCTGTCTGTTGCCCTGATAGCTGCTGTGAAAGTTAACTGGGTTGTATCCTGCAGCTGGTGTTTATTCATTCACTGGGGCAATTATTCTTTCATTCATGAACATCAGGGTTGGTCGTTTTTCTGATCTGACATGTTCTTATTACTGTCTGGAATATTACTGTCTGGACTGGCATACTTATGGACTTGGAGTGGGATTTTACAAAATATTATTTTCTTTCATCAAGATTGGAACAGACTGTTAGTTTATCTCTCCTCCGCCATCTTGTGTTTTAATTCTAAGGCAGGTTGCATCTTTTTGTTTGTCGGACATTTTGTATGAGCCAACATAGGCCATTCTATTCCAGATGGGGCAGGGCACCCCTACAACAGCAAATCAACCAGGATTTCAGTATTAAAATACAAATCTGCATTCGCTAACATTAGGGAACAATACCGTGCAATATGCCTACGTCACTGAGACTTAATTCCACATTTAAAGCCAAATATACAGGATTTCATCAGTGATTAAATATTAGATATAAGGAAAAATTTGTCTCAATATAGGTCACTGCAAACTTAAAATAATTAGAAACTTCATATTGCTATCTGTAATATGTAGAAATGAACATTAATTATTGGAGTCTAAAACAATTAGATGTATCTTCATTTGTAATGCCGAATATTAATCCAATGATTTCTGTGAACATTCAAATGACAAGGCTTCAGATATTTCCTGTGAGTGTTGGATGAGGAATCATTGCTTGGTTCATGGTTGTGTTGACCTGGAAAAAAAAGATCCATTTTCCTTTGTAAAATTGGCACAAAGAAATAATGGTTTAAATTGAAACGTGAAACTCATGATATTTGTTACTAAACTTAAACAGAATGATTGTGTGATGTTGGTCTAACAATGAATTGGTAATTTATTTTAGAACGCTGACACATTAAATGATTCAATATTTCCAAACGAGTTTGCTCTGATATCGATTACACAGTAATTAGTATCAGTGAACTGAGAACTGGAATGCTGGCATGATGGTTTGGAAAATACATTCGATATGCAGTGATTATTGATCAGAACTGTTTTGTCATTCAACATTCTCACATACTCCTGCAATCTGTACTTGCTGTCTCAGCTTTTCTTCTGTAGAAATACAATATATAATCGATTCAATTCTCCATGTCATCAATATTCAGACATTTGTGTTAGCATTACAAAGAAAATAAATCGATAAGGAACATGGTTATTATAGCGAAATACAGTCAACAGCATTTATAGAGGAAATGTTTCAATCGTGTCTCTGAGTAAACACGTGAAAAGGTTTAATGGGGATCTGTTCACAATGTACTTAGCCACAATTACATTTTCTTAACATGATGACTGGAGGGAACATATCAGAAAACTTGCCTAAATTTAGGAATTCCTTCATCTCGATACATGTTGCTATCAGCATCCTCAGTCACAAATAATGAAGTGTGATTATTGGCATGGGAACATGTGGTGTGTAAATTATAAGAAGGTATCTCTTGCATATCTTTGGGATGATGTGATAGCATGAGGTCTGCTGTGTTTACTTATCCTGAGAACAATACGATACTGACAAAAGGTTTTTCACTGAACAATTATCAGGTGGCCTTGAAGACCATCTTATGGCTTTATGTGCAGAGATCACTTTGATTTCAAGACCATTGATATATTTTCCATGATTTGGAAAATGATTAGATTACTTACAGTGTGGAAACAGGCCCTTTGGCCCAACAAGTCCACATGGACCGACTGAAGCGCAACCCACCCAGAACCATTCCCTTACATTTACTCCTTCAACTAACAATATGGGCAATTTAGCATGGCCAATTTACCTAACCTGCACATTTTGGGATTGTGGGAGGAAACCGGAGCCCCGAAGGAAAACCACGCAGACGTGGGGAGAATGTGCAAGCTTCACACAATCATTCACCTGAGGCGGGTACTGAACCGGGTCTCTGTCACTGTGAGGCAGCAGTGCTAACCATTGTGCCACCGTGCCGCCCAATGATTAATAGTTTTGTGACAAATGTCTACATGTTGTCATTAGCTGGATTTAAAGTATTCAATGTGTTGGTGCAAAAAACCTTCATTGTTGACATTTTCAAGAGAGGTATACAATGCTCAGGCACTGGCTGGAAGTCAAGATGTAAGAAAATTTGGGTCATCCTGGAACTGATTGATTCTCGCTGCTGTTTGACTTAGTTTGATTAATTTTGTGTTTGTCCTGATTTAACTGGCAGTAGGTGAATTTAGAAGGTATAATTTCTGTCCAAGGGTCACTTCACATCACTGGAGAGTGAAAATATAGCTCACATACCGTGATAACAATGAATTGACAATTAAATTTTGTGTTTTAACAGATGAAGTGATTAATGTTTTCCAGTAGGTGTTAGATATTGATTAGATATTTATTAAAATAGATAAACTGAGAATTATAATCCTGTTGCAGGATTATTGAATTGTTAAAAGGTACATATGTAGAGTGTTTTTGGAATGATTTGGTGGTGCCAGTGTTGGATTGGGCTGTACAAAGTTTGAAAAATCAAGCACCACCAAGTAATGAACAACAGGTTTATTTGGAAGCGCTAGCTTTCAGAGCGCTGCTCCTTCATCAGTTGGTTGAAGGAGCAGCACTCCGAAAGCTAGCACTTCCAAATAAACCTGTTGGACCATAACCTGGTTTATTATGATTTCTTAACTTTGTTTTTTGGAAGGAATTGTTTTTTTTTCATTCAAATATACAGGCTGTTCAAGAATTCTATCTAGCCTTCCATGGCTTTCTTTTAGAGACCACACATTTATAGATTGGATTAGATTAGATTACTTATAGTGTGGAAACAGGCCCTTTGGCCCAACAAGTCCACACTGACCCCCCGAAGAGCAACCCAACCAGACTCTTTTCCCTACATTTACCCGTTCACCTAAAACTACGGGCAATTTAGTATGGTCAATTCAACAAACCTCTACATTTTTTGGACTGTGGGAGGAAACCGAAGCACCCGGAAGAAACCCACACAGACACGGGGGAGAATGTGCAAATCTCACACAGACAGTTGCCTGAGGTGGAAATTGAACCAGTGCCCCTGGCGCTGTGAGGCAGCAGTGCCACCATGCTGTCCACAATTCATATAATTTTCACTGTAATCAGTATTTCAAATTTGCATCAGATTTAAGATGAAAATGAGGACCAATTAACGAGTGCTTCCATGAATGGACAACACAGTAAATTGAATTTACAGAAGCAAATTCAAGTTTGATCCGAATAAGCAAATAAATACTTTGAATGGAAATGATCCGAAAATGTTTACATCTACATTTGGACTAAGTCAAATGACTCTTTTTTTTGAAATGATTGGACTGAAAACCTGTTTGAAAACATGTACAAACCAGGACTATTGACAAGTCTTGTTGTTAGTGCTCTTGGCCAATCATAATAAAGAATAAATACTACTTTGAGTAACAAGTGTCATGTGTAATTGCTGGGCTGAAAAGTAAGAGGATAGCTCTTGTATTTATTGGCAAGAATTATAACAAAATGTTTCCTGTGGTTACTGCACTCAGTAACAATAAGATCAAGATCAATGGCTGTTAGAATCCTTGGCCACTCGTAATGAAGAATAAACACTGCTGTACGCAATACGTATCTTGGATAATTACAGAACAGAAATTTCAGAAGACACTCATTGTATTTACTGGAGGGAATGATAATCAGATGCTTACTGTGGTGATTGATCTCAGGAACAATAAGACAGTTACTCAGATTATTCCACTGAACAGTAATTAAATGATCATGAGACCATTGTCTGGCTTTATGAATTGTGTGAGCATTGATTTCAGTAACATTGCCATAGTATACAAGTCTGCAAGTTAGGTGAGTTGGCCATGCTAAATTGCCCATCGTGTTCACGGATATGTAGGTTAGGTGCATTAGTCAGGGGAAATGTCGAGTAATAGAGTAAGGGAATGTGTCTGGGTGGGTTACTCTTCGGTGGGTCGGTGTGGACTTGTTGAGCCAAGTATCCTGTTACAACACTGCAGGGATTCTATGACTATGATTCTTTGATTTAGGAATAGATTGATAAGCGAGTGCTAAAGATACTATTTAAAGTCAATAAAATCTTTATGTTGAGTAGAATTGCTTAGCAAAATGCATTGAAGCCATCATACACAAAGTGAGATAAGTGGAAGTAGTAAGGTATTTTGATTAAATAAAATGAATGTCATTAGTTAGATATTTTAAATTTGAAAAACTACAGTGTCCTCAAATCTAAAATTTAGAGACAATGTAATGTGATACATACATTTATTAATGACCTGAAGATAATAAATTGCAGATTCTGTGATTATTGGAATGAACAACAGACAGAGCAAATCCAAAATTGGATTGAAAAGCAATTCAAAATCTGCTTAGATATTTTCTAATCACCATTCTAAGCTGTTTTGGTGCATCTCTGTTGAAGATGGGAACTCAACGCACACTTCCTGGTCTCGTGGGAGACACTCTACTGGAGCTCCACAGGTTCCTTTCATAATGTTCCCATCAAGGAAGGGTGGGATGATAATTAATTGTGATTACTTAAATGAAAACTAACCAGTGTTCACTCCGATAATTGGGCTGGGAATTAATTCGACTGTTTCTATGCAATGGACTGAGAATGAAATGGTAATTCACAATAATGATGGTACTAAGTATATAGGCTCTTACGTAACAATCAATATCGTGACAATTGAAGGAAAAATAAATAGATATATCATGCGCTTGTTGTAAATTCATGAAAAATACAACTGCTGAATATGTTTAAAGCAATTTTTCTGATAATGAAAAGATAATTAGAATGCTTATCACCAAAAAAAAATTCTTTCACTGTGACTATTCAGCTGCAGGCAGCTCCTCTTCCTGACACAAATGTACAACTTCCAACAATTCAAAATGTACTCTGATTGATAAAGGGAAGAACAAACACATGTACGTTTTTTTCTCGTGTTTACGAAAAAAGTCACAAATTTGAATTTTTTTACCTTTAAAATATTTAACCCTTGCTGAGATCAGAAATACAATAAACCTTCACGTTGAAGAAAAATATAATCAAATCAAATCAAAATATACATCGATATTCACAATAATTGGGAGAGTGAACACTGCAATATCTTTCCATCAGTTGATGTACTGAGCTATAATTCCACTTTTATATCCCTTACTGATCAGTTTTTGATATTAGCAATAACTAAATTATTAATATGCTGTCAGTGAACTGAATATCAAAGAGAAATCTCACATTGCTGTTTGAACATACAATGTTCTGAAATAAACAGTAATTATTGGCGAAATGTCATTAGATATCTCTTAATCGACGAGGCTATGGTTAGTTTGATTGTTGAAATAAGTGGCATTCAGATATTTCCAATGGGCATTGGATGGAAAATCACTCTTTTTGGTATAGATGTGAAAAAAATGTTTTATTGGAGTATTGGCAATAAGAAATGTAGGACTAAATTATGATGTGCATCTCACCTTAATGAATATTTTCAAGTTTTCTCAAAGGTTTCTAGTCCAATCATCAGTTTAAAAGTGGTCATTTTCGTTCAGCAGATCAGTAACTGCAAACATTTTCAACACATCTTCATCAAATCTGATAATTCAGAAAAAAACCAAAGCATTACCTGTGTAAATGTCAAACTATATCTTTAGATTAGAGTCAAGTTCATTCTCTACTTATTTTATTCCTATTTTTGATACCAGTGACTAAATATTGATTAGATTATATGTCATATGTGTTAGACATGAGTTTTCTCTCAAAGATCTGTGCAACACAGGAATGGGCCCTTTGGCCCATAACGTTGTGCGGAACATAATGCAAAATAAACTCACCCCTTCTGTCTACCCTTGGTCCATATCCTTCCAAATTATCTAAATGAACATTTAAAAAGCCATAATGTATCTGCCTTTATCACCAACCCTGGAAGTTCATTCCAGACACCTACCACTCCCTTTGTAAAAAAACCAAATTACCCATCACATGCCCCTTGAACTGTCTTCCCTAACCTTAAACGCATGTCACTTACTTTTAGTAAAAAATGAGGTCTGCAGATGCTGGAGATCACAGCTGCAAATGTGTTGCTGGTCAAAGCACAGCAGGCCAGGCAGCATCTCAGGAATAGAGAATTCGACGTTTCGAGCATGAGCCCTTCATCAGGAATAAGAGAGAGAGAGAGCCAAGCAGGCTAAGATAAAGGGTAGGGAGGAGGGACTAGGGGGAGGGGCGATGGAGGTGGGATAGGTGGAAGGAGGTCAAGGTGAGGGTGATAGGCCGGAGTGGGGTGGGGGCGGAGAGGTCAGGAAGAGGATTGCAGGTTAGGAGGGTGGTGCTGAGTTGAGGGAACCGACTGAGACAAGGTGGGGGGAGGGGAAATGAGGAAACTGGAGAAATCTGAATTCATACCTTGTGGTTGGAGGGTTCCCAGGCGGAAGATGAGGCGCTCCTCCTCCAGCCGTCGTGTTGTTGTGTTCTGCCGGTGGAGGAGTCCAAGGACCTGCATGTCCTCGGTGGAGTGGGAGGGAGAGTTAAAGTGTTGAGCCACGGGGTGATTGGGTTGGTTGGTTCGGGCGGCCCGGAGGTGTTCTCTGAAGCGTTCCGCAAGTAAGCGGCCTGTTTCACCAATATAGAGGAGGCCACATCGGGTGCAGCGGATGCAATAGATGATGTGTGTGGAGGTACAGGTGAACTTGTGGCGGATATGGAAGGATCCCTTGGGGCCTTGGAGGGAAGTGAGTGTGGAGGTGTGGGCGCAAGTTTTACATTTCCTGCGGTTGCAGGGGAAGGTGCCGGGGGTGGAGGTTGGGTTGGTGGGGGGTGTGGATCTGACGAGGGAGTCACGAAGGGAGTGGTCCTTGCGGAACGCTGATAGGGGAGGGGAGGGAAATATATCCTTGGTGGTGGGGTCCGTTTGGAGGTGGCGGAAATGGCGGCGGATGATACGTTGTATGCGGAGGTTGGTGGGGTGGTAGGTGAGAACCAGTGGGGTTCTGTCTTGGTGGCGGTTGGAGGAGCGGGGCTCAAGGGCGGAGGAGCGGGAAGTGGAGGAGATGCGGTGGAGGGCATCGTCGATCACGTCTGGGGGGAATCTGCGGTCCTTGAAGAAGGAGGCCATCTGGGCTGTGCGGTGTTGGAATTGGTCCTCCTGGGAGCAGATGCGGCGGAGACGAAGGAATTGGGAATATGGGATGGCATTTTTAAAGGGGGCAGGGTGGGAGGAGGTGTAGTCCAGGTAGCTGTGGGAGTCAGTCGGTTTATAATAGATGTCTGTGTTGAGTCGGTCGCCCGAAATAGAAATGGAGAGGTCTAGGAAGGGGAGGGAGGAGTCTGAGATGGTCCAGGTGAATTTCAGGTCGGGATGGAAGGTGTTAGTAAAGTTGATGAACTGTTCAACCTCCTCGTGGGAGCACGAGGCAGCGCCGATACAGTCATCGATGTAGCGGAGGAAAAGGTGGGGGGTGGTGCCAGTGTAGTTGCGGAAGATGGACTGTTCCACATATCCTACGAAGAGGCAGGCATAGCTGGGGCCCATGCGGGTGCCCATGGCAACTCCTTTAATTTGGAGGAAGTGGGAGGATTGAAAAGAGAAGTTATTCAGGGTGAGGACCAGTTCAGTCAGTCGAAGGAGGGTGTCAGTGGAAGGGTACTGGTTGGTGCGGCGGGAAAGGAAGAAGCGGAGGGCTTTGAGTCCTTCGTGATGGGGGATGGAGGTGTACAGGGACTGGATGTCCATAGTGAAAATAAGGCGTTGGGGACCGGGGAAGTGAAAATTCTGGAGGAGGTGGAGGGCGTGGGTGGTGTCCCGAACGTAGGTGGGGAGTTCTTGGACTAAAGGGGACAGGACCGTGTCGAGGTATTGGGAGATGAGTTCGGTGGGGCAGGAGCAGGCTGAGACAATGGGTCGGCCGGGGCAGGCAGGTTTGTGGATTTTGGGCAGGAGGTAGAAACCGGCGGTGCGGGGTTGTGGGACTATGAGGTTGGAGGCGGTGGATGGGAGATCCCCTGAGGTGATGAGGTCCTGGATGGTCTGGGAGATGATGGTTTGGTGGTGGCAGGTGGGGTCGTGGTCAAGGGGGCGATAAGAGGAGGCGTCCGCGAGCTGGCGTTTGGCTTCAGCGGTATACAGGTCAGTGCGCCAAACTACCACCGCGCCTCCCTTGTCTGCGGGTTTGATGGTGAGGTTGGGATTGGAGCGGAGGGAGTGGAGGGCTGCACGTTCTGAGGGTGAGAGGTTGGAGTGGGTAAGAGGGGTGGACAGGTTGAGTCGGTTAATGTCACGGCGGCAGTTGGCTATAAAGAGGTCGAGGGCGGGTAGGAGGCCAGCACGGGGTGTCCAGGTGGATGGGGTGTGTTGGAGGCGGGGGAAGGGGTCGTCAGAGGGTGGGCGAGAGTCTTGGTTGTGAAAGTAGGCACGGAGGCGAAGGCGGCGGAAGAATTGCTCAATATCTCGGCGCGTGTTGAACTCATTAATCCGAGGGCGTAGGGGAATGAAGGTGAGGCCCCTGCTGAGGACTGATCTTTCATCCGCAGAGAGGGGGAGATCTGGAGGGATGGTGAAAATCCGGCTAAGGCTGGGAGCTAGGACCTGGTGTAGGACTGGAGCTGGAGCTGGGACAGGGGGCGGGGACAGAGATCGAACTAGGGGCGGAGTTAGACGTGGTGACGTTGCTCGACGTGGGGGCGGGGTCATGCGTCGTGACGGAAATAAGCGTGGTGGCGGGGTTACGTGAAGTGACGAAAGACGTTGTCGGGGCGGGGTTATGTGTGGTGACGAAGTTTTGCGTGGGGGCGGGGTTACGCGTAGTCACGTAAGGCGGCGTGGGGGCGGGGAAACCTGAGGATTTGTGTTCCTGCAGGTTAGTGATGTCAGTGGGGGCGGAAGTGGCTGCGCCGACTGCAACCGGAGGGGCGGAAATGGTTGCGGCGACGGAGGCGTGGTGGTCATTCCCGGTGGCCGCGTGGGTCACGGGTCCGTCGGCGATCGTGGAAGCGGTTGCGTGTGTGGTGGTCACCGGGGCAGTTATTGGGGCGGCGATTGCGGGGGCTCCGAGGTCGGTGGGGGCGGAAGTGACGTCACGGTCGGCGGCGGCCTTTGGTGCCGCGGGCGCTGTAGCGGCCACATGTGTAATGGCGTCCGACAGGCCTGTGGAAGATTCTGGAATAGTTGAGGAGCCACGAGTGTGGGGGTAAGTGCATGAAAGTTTTTGGTACTTACTGTCTTTAATCTCTGATATGGCTAGGAAGAACTGTTTGTTGAGTTTGTGGATTCTTCTGTAGATGAAGAACAGCAGGGGTCCTTTGCAGGTCTGTGAGAGTGTTGTCCTGAAACGTCGAATTCTCTATTCCTGAGATGCTGCCTGGCCTGCTGTGCTTTGACCAGCAACACATTTGCAGCTGTCACTTACTTTTGACATTTCAACTCTGGGAAAACATTTTGACTGTCAGCCCTATTTCCGTATCTCCTGATTGTATAGACTTGCATCAATTCTTCCTCCATCCTCCGCCACTCCACAAAAAAGCATCCTGAGTTTTTCTCACGTCTCCAAATCCAGGCAGCATCCTGGTAAACGCCCTCTGTATACTCTCCAAAGCCTCCATACCCGTCCTATAATGTGGCGAGCAGAAGTGAATACAATACTTTAAGTATGCCTTAACCAAAGTCTTATAAATTTGCAACATGCCATCCTGACTCTTGTAACCAGTTCCCTGATCAATAAAGGCAAGCATGCCATTTGCCTTCCTTACCACCGTATCTACTTACATAGTCACTTTCAGGGAGCCATGGTCTTGAATGCCAAGATCCCTTTGAACAACAAAGCTGTTCAGAGTCCTGCCATTACCTACTTTTCCTTAATATTTGAACTCCCAAAGTGAAACACCTCACAGTTGTGTGGATTAAACTTTGCCTTTAATTTCTCTGAGTGAAAAGTGAGGTCTACAGATGCTGGAGATCAGAGCTGAAAGTGTGTTTCTGGTTAAAGCACAGCAGGTTAGGCAGCATCCTAGGAACAGGAAATTCGACGTTTTTCTGCCCATTTAATTTCTCTGCCCATACCTGCAATTTATCTTTTTCCTGCTGCATTCTTTGACAACCCTCTATATTATCCACAACTGCACTGAACTTTGTATCATCTGCAAACTTATTAACTCACCAAATTAGATTTTAATCCATGTCACTTACATATATTTGTCCTGCAAACAGAAGGGTTCCAGTGCAGATTCCTGTGGGAAAAAGACAGAAAATGAGGAAAATGCACAATTCTTGAATAAATGAGGTTTCTTTCAATGACAAAACTATTCTGATGAATAATCTCTGAAGGTGTGATTTTTGTTTTGAAATTAACCCAATATTTTAATTCTCAGTTTACTGATCTTATTGAATATCTAGTACAAACTGCTTTGAAAATATTGAATTATTTTAAGTGTTGAGTTCTAACATGAATTATTCTTTAATTGTAATTTCAATTATCACGCCATCATGAGAGTTGAATCTATTATTTCTTAGTGCCAGTATCATGATGAAATATTTACACTCGTTTCTGGTCAACACACCTGCAATCAAGCAAAGTTTTCTCACCCAACACTCATAGTAACTATCTCATTCTCTTTCATTTGAATTCTCATTTTAATTAAATGATTATTAATCAGTCTTATCAATTAAGAGATGGCTAACTAGTTTTCACATCAATATTTTAGTTCTTTCCCACATATTGCACAATTACATTGCAATAAGGGTTTTCTCATCATTCTTAAATTTGTTATCAGCTACTTTTGTGTCTGATTTCCAGTATCCACAGTTTTTTGCGTTCTAGTATTGATTGTATTTCATTTCAACGCTAACATTTCTATATTTCTGATTATTACAATAGAGCTAAGTATTTTTCATGTTAAACATTGTGTTAATTTCATGTGTTTCTTGTGTATACAAACCAGAATTAACAAATGTTTGCTCTATTCTTTTACAATAAATCTTGAATTCTTAGAAATCACAATTTTGTGAAAATTAGGGAAATTATCTTTCACTTAATAGTCACATTGAATGACTAATGCTTTACTTCCAAGTCATGAGCATTACAAAGCAGTTTAATTTTGAGTACATAAATAACTGCTTCAAACACATTTAATTACTTGATTATCATGAGATTTATATTTGTTTAAGATCATTGTTGCTTCGTTCCAACATTTTTAGAAATTACTAATTCCTTTTATCTGTCCATTACACACTGGAATTGTCGAATACAACCCAGTCTAATTATCACAAAAATATTTGAGCAGTTTTCCCTGTGAGTAACCACCGTAAGTATGTGATTATAGTCCTGCCCTTCTTGCATAGGAACATTATGTCGGGCTCTGGTAATGTCTGTACTGAAAGACCAGGCGGTATGGATTCAATTCTAACCTTCAACAGAGATGTGTCAAAGCACATCAGAGTTGATTAGAAAATATCTAAGTGTCTACTGAATTATTTTTAAATCCAACATTTTCTCAACTTGTATCTGTTGTTCATTGTAATGTTCACAATACCTTGAATTTATTTGCTTCCATTCACTGACTAAACTATGAATGTTATTATGCTGCTTCTAAGTACCTCTCAACTTTTAATAACTTTGCAGTCATAAAGATTCTACAATGTAAATTACATTTAAGGTAAGGGGAAAAGATTTAAAAGGGATCTGAGGGGCAACTTTTTTCACAAAGTGTGTTTGGCTCACATGGAATGAGCTGTGAGAGGAAAGGCGGTGGCTGGTACAATTATAACATCTAAAAGACTTTTGGACAGTTACATGGATAGAAAACGTCCAGAAGGATATGGAACAAACACAGGAAAATGGGGCTAGTTTAGTTTAGGGAACCTGGCCGGGCTGCCTGAATGGCCTGTTTCCGTGCTGTATCAAGCTAGCATTGTACAATTCAAACTTGACTGTGATTGGTAAAGGAGGGAACAAATGGGTGTTGATTCTATTTTGTGTCCATAAAAAAAGTGACATGAATTTTAAATAATTTTGTCACAAGAAATAGTTCACTCTTATTGTGATCAGAAATACAATGAATGTGAGCATTGAAGTCAAATATAATTAAAACAATTCAACTGTGTTTATATGGTTAAAATAAAAATTGATATTCACAATCATTGTGAGTTTGTACACTGCCATATCTTCACATTACTTCATGTACTGAGCCACTATTACACATTTATACCCCTACTGAACTGAACAATAATTAGATGTTAGCAACACTTAGATTTTCAAAATCTATCAGTGCACTTTGAAGAAGGAGAAATTTCTGTAATTTTATCCTGATCGATGCTCAAACATTTGTGTCTGAATCAGGAAGAAAGTAAGGAGAAACCAAAGTGAATATCAGAGTGACCACAAGATACAGTCCATGACATTTGATAGAAAAAAGGAATTTGCATACTTTCATGGCTATTGAACGTTAATAATTAATTACCTCCGCAGGTACTGAAGCAGTCCAAGTCCAAGTACAACAAGATCTGGACAATATCCAGGTTTGGGCTGACCAGGGGCAAGTAACATACATTCCACACAAATGCAGGCAATGACCATCACGTATAAGAAATAATCTAACCACCATCCCTTGACATTCGATGGTGTTGCCATCACTGAACACCCACTATCAACATCCTGGGAATAATCATTGATCAGAAACTGAATTGGTCTCACCACATAAACACAGTGGTTGCAAGAGTAATTCAACTGCTGTCTCCTAAAATCCTGTCTAACAGCTACCAGACACAACTTAGGAGTGTGATGGAATACTCCCCACTTGCCTGGATAATGTTGCCCTCACAACACTCAAGAAACTTGATACCATCTGGAACAAAGCAGCCGGCTTGAATGACACAGCATCCATAAGTATCCACCCCCTACCACCACTGTTGCTCCGTAGCAGCAGTGTATACTATCTACAAGATGCACTGCAGGAATTCACTAACCAGCACCTTTTAAACCCATGACCACGTCCATCGAGAAGGACAAGGGCAGCAGCTAGATGGAAAGGCAACTATCTTCAAGTTCCACTATAAGGTACTAATCACCCCAAATTGGAAATATATAGCTGTTCCTTCACTGTCGCTGGGTCAAAATCCTGGAAATTCCCACCCCAAAGGTATTGTGCTGTATACCCACAGCAGGTAGGCTGCAGCGGCTCAAGAAGACAGCTCACCACCAATTTCTCAAGGGCAACTAGGGATGGGCAATAAATGCTGGGCCCAGTCAGTGACACCCACATCACATCAAATAAACATTTTAAAAATGTGTACAAGATAAAACCAGCTCCACACTGTCCTGGCTGCAATCTCTGCCCCTTATTGACAAAGATAAACGAATCTGACCTCGCTCAACTTTCTCATCAAAACCAAGTACAGTATTCACCCCAGCCCTCTCTTACATGAACCAGCAGCATTTCCATCACCAACAGTAGATCCACTTAAAATATTTTGTCAGTAACTTTTAATTAACTGGTTACTACAATTACAATGCAATCTGTACAAACAGACCAAATACCTTTTATGCAACAACAAATTTTCTAACAACTTTTCTCGATCTCTGTCATTCTTTTTAGTTCGATGAGGTAGGGAGGGATGGAAACACGACAGTGATGTAAGGTATATGTAATACAGTGAGACAGGGAAGCTAGTATGGCTCATGTTGATTCTTAGACCCCACACAGTGAAGCAACACATTCACTGCATAATAAACATAACATAACATTTCAACCCCACTCACACCCGGCGTGACAGAAATAAAATGTGGATCGGTTGGACAGGATAGGTTTGTTACAGTTAGAGTTTGGGAGAGTGAGGGGTGACACGACTGAAGTATCTAACATCCTGAATGGTTTGATAAGGTGGATGTGGAAAGGATGTTTCCACTTGTGGGTCATTCCTGAACTAGAGGGAACTGCTTTAAAATTGGGTTCACCCTTTCAGGACAGCGATGATCATATTTGTTTCCCATCAGAGGGCTGTGCAAATTTGGAACTCTCTGCCCCAGAAGGTGGGCTCACTGAGTATTTTTAAGACACAAGTTGATAGATTCTTGTTAAGGGACATTGAGGGGAGATGGAATATAAATCACTAACAGATCAGGCCTGGTCTTATTGAATGGTTGGGCAGGCCCGAGGGGCCGAATGGTCACCTTCTGCTTCTCTCACTCATGATCCCAACACTGAGATCTTTGTTTAAAATTCATTCACTGGATGTAGGTGCCACTGGCTGTGGGCAGCATTTATTACCCAGGGAGCAGGTAAGGGTAAACCACATTGCTGTGGGTCAGGAGTCACATGTAGGCCAGACCAGGTAAGGATGGCAGCTTCATTCCTGAAAGGGCATTACTGAACCAGATGGGTATTTCCTGACAATCGAGAATAATTTCATCAATAGACTCATAATTCTAGATGATTATTAAAATCAAGTTCCCCGTCTGCCGTGGTGGGATTCGAATGAGGGACCCCAGAATATTCGCTGGGTCTCTCCATTAACAGTTCAGCAATGATACCACAGGACTGTTCCCGAGCTACAAAGGGTGTGAACCAAAACCTTGATCAAACAGGAAGAATTAAGGAGTGTTGAAGGGAATGGGGGAAGAGAACTACCAAGTTTAGGTTCAAGGCAACTGAAACTAAAGCCCCCAACAGGGAGGAGAACAAAGTAAGAAACCCTCACACAGCTGGAATTGGATAAGTGCAGATACCCCAGGGAGGTGCGGAATTACACAGGGATGAAGTCACGGGTAGGTTTAAAAGCAGTGAACCAAATTTTGAAAATATCATTCTGAACATAATGTAGATCAGGTTAAAACTGAGGTAGGTGTCTGACACAACTTGCTGCAAGGACACAGACAGTAGAATCTGAAGTGGTCATGAGGTAATGGAGGTAGAATGTGGGAGACAAGCTGGGACTGTATTGGAGTAGTCACGGTGAGAGGGAACAAATGCTGGATGCAGGGTTTCAGTAGCTGATGGACTGACGCTGAGGTGAGCCATCGGAAACTGAGCAAGTGACCACCATCTAATAGGACAGAGAAACTGATCCATCAGCCTGAAACTGACTGACCACGTGGCTGTCAGTGACCCCAACACAAGTGAATGGAAACATTGCTCAGAGCCTGTTTCTGTAACATTCAACACAACCCGGAAATGGAAAGTGAATAATTAGCTGAAAACAAGGCCCTGCTCTGTTAGAGTCTAACCTATTCAATGTTCAGTTACTGAACAAAATTGATTCACAGAATATTCTAACCTGCACAATCACAGTAAAAGGGGAAAGTAAACAACATTCTTGGTAAAGACATAATGAACCAACTGCTTGTATAAAACAGCTCAGCACAAAGGGGCTAAATCCTCCACAAACTGACAAACACAGGTACCATCCGTTTATAGATAGACAATGAAATTCTTCAGAAAAACACTTCCCTGCCTATGATGTGTGAACTGCCACTTATTTCCTTTGAAAAGAGTTTCTGTTTCCCCTCAGAAAAGCAGGTGTGTCGCGCACTTACAGACTGACTTACAGACAAAGGAAACCTGATCTGAGACTCGCAGGTTAATGAAGCTATTAGTGACAGTCCATTGCACACAACAAGAGCTTAGACCACAACAGATTCTAGTGAAACCAACTATGCAATGGAAAAGATGAATTAGTCTTTATAATCATGCAGCCTCTCTCAATCAAATAATCCCAGTCAACTTCCAAACATTTTTAAACTATTAATACCAATATATACATATTTATTTCCTTCCCTAATTTCCTCCAAAAATATATCTAACTATTCTCTTCAAAGTACATTTTAAATGGTCAATTCATAATCACAATTCATTTCCAATTATTCTTAGTGCAAAACAACTTGCAAACTAAAATAGTTTTCATGTTAATAATGACACTGGAAACTTTGTTATGTAGTTCAACGGTATGTCCAAATATTGTTTTGGTTCATTATTGCAGTGAAGCTAAAATTAAAGTCTATTTATTTTCTCTGATATCCTTCAATTACTTTATTCCCTAATAACAGTGCCCATGGTGTAATGGGTGACAAGCATTAAAATAAAATCAAATTTTCATTGTAAGAACTGGTACAAATGATCACATATTATTCAGTTCATTCATTGTCGTTGATTATCAGTTATTTTCACTGTATGATCATGTTAAATTCACTTAAATAATCACAGTAGAATTTTCACCTCTATAGATATGTAAAGTGATTGTCAAGTTATAAATACTTCAAGTAAAACCAAATTCACATTTTGTTCTGTTTTATTCCAGGAATGATGGAATGTGTTACATTATTATGAGAAACAGGAACAAGTGAAGGTGGTGCCTCTCAGACGTGAGGCCTTAAAGCCAAAGGGCCAGCTGGTAGTTACAGTGGGGGATGTACCTAGTGCCCCGCTCTCCTTAGAAGGCAGTGAGAACGGTGACACTGGCTAGAACGAGTTAGATGATGAAGCGCCCACGTATCGACAGAGGGACAGCAATGGGTGGGATCACCCACTGCCCTGTAAGGCCCAGAAGGCCGTGTCCATGGCACCGCTGGGCATCAAAGCTCAAACTTGACTAGACAGTAGGGAGCCACAAAGGGAACTGACAGAGACCAACCTTAACCGTTTACCCGGCTGAATGACAGGTGTTGGTGAATGAACACCCAACCTGATAGAGAAATTGTATTAGTGGGCCTTATTGAGACAATATGGATGAATTAATTGAGGTACACAGTCTCACCGAAGATGGTGTCAGCCAAGATCTCTCAGGCCAAGATGCCCTGACGTGTACAGCAGAACCTGTCCCTGCAAAGAGAAGATGGGGGTGTGAGCCGGTTCCCCCCAGTGCACAGCTGACCAGTGCCTCCAGGCATTTACAGATATTACAGGGACACACTGGGGAGGAGGCAGGCAGAATGGTCTAAAATAACCTTGGTGTCTCAGGGACCCAAGGGTAATATCGAGGATCATACAGAGAGGAAGCCTGAGGTGTGTAAGGACCACGGGGGATTACCAAACCCCAAAGTGTGATGATGAAATCGGTTTGATGTGTTTAAAAGATGACATGGGACCCCATTTAACTGTAATTATAAACACGGGACTCCCAGTGGGAGATAATTCTAACCAAATGCTGAATTGGTCATGAGAACTGAGGCAAACGCAGAAACACAGGGGAATAGCTTCAGTAGAGGGAGGGGAACCAGACCCACAATGTTACAAAGGAAGCAGGAAAGGGCACATAGACAAGGAACGTAGGCAGAGAGAGGGAGATAGATGTTGACATTGTGTGTGGCCTGTGTTCACGGAGGCACATGCATAGCTCATGAATATTTATTGATGCTGTGTTTGCTGTATTAATAAATATTAATACAGGAGCAGCTATATCAGTTACTGATATGGATTTGCCCCCACCCTCTCAATTACTAAAATGAGAGCAGTTGGAGAGGGAATCGAGGAAGCTGGATGAAATAAACCTGTCCTGATGTAGATCACTGATATGGCAAAATAAATTCAGATATGGGAGCGTGAAACTGAGGAAGGCACCATTCTGGGAGTTGCCATTTTAGAACAGTTAGGAGCAACTACTGATGTAGAGACCCGAACTGTAATATGGGAACAACCTGGCCAGGCCCGGGACAGGAAGCAAAGGAGAGGTGACATCTCCAGGGTAGTTACCTTTCAGGGAGACTGGAACAGTCAGGGAATCTGAGGAGTTATAGCTAGGACCCAAACAGCAGTGTGGGGAACTCAAACAGGAATGTGGGTTATTACCTGTAGATCCTGTAAAGATCGAGGGCCCTCTCACTCTCCACACAAACAGGATCCCATTAAAGCTGGGGCTGAGGAGGCAGTCATTGTGACAGTAACAGATTGAGAGAAGCAGTGAATAGTCAGACCGACAGTAACCCAGACAAATTCACTGAATCCAGACGGCTCATCCCACCTGACTATTGATTATACCTCCCTCGGTAAATCCACCACTAAAGAGTATCCTACAGTAGCAAACCACACCACTGTATTTAATGGATTGAAATCGCAACAGGATATAGTCTCAGCCCTTGATATTGTGAATGGGGTCTGATCCTTACCTGTGGACCTGGAATGGCAGAATAAGCTGGTGTTTAAACAGTACACCTGGATCCAGTTACCTCAGGGATCCCATAATATTCCATTATATTCCACCGATGTAAGGCTGATGGAGTTAGTCTATTTAATCTTACCAACACCTCATTACCTCAGTTGGTGAGAAAGAACATATCCAAATATTAAACATAGTATTGTGTCATTTCAGGCAGGCCGGGCTTTAAATTAACCCACAGAGAGTGTAACTGGGAAGGTAGGTAGAGACAGGGAGATCAAATCAGGAAGGCAGAGGGGATAATCCTAGTGGAACGAAAGACCATGATTTTAAAACTATCCACCTGCACATTGTGAAGGGGTAAGGCAAACTTTAGATTGTTTAATTATTGGAGGCCTTTTGTGGAGAATTCTCCAGAATTGGCAAAACCATCACAAGCCCTGACAGAAGCACTGACATTAGCCAGGGGTCAGGGAGTCAGCATATACACAGACAGTCAGCATGCATTTGGTATTGTTCATGACCATGTGTTGGTCTGGGCTCGGTGAGGGTACATCACCCTGTCTGGGGGCCACATAGAGCATGAGGAACCGGTCAGAGAGTTAGTGGGAGCAGCTGACTTTCCCAGTGATGAAGCAATAATGAAGATTAGAGCTGAAAATGTGTTGCTGGTCAAAGCACAGCAGGCCAGGCAGCATCTCAGGAATAGGGAATTCGACGTTTCGAGCACAAGCCCTTCATCAGGAAAGATTAGAGCTCACAGGAAAGTAGAAATCTCACACCAACGGAGCAGTGAGTATGTGGGTAAGGCAGGTAAAATACTGACTGAAACAGTGCAGACATTTGAGGAGATGGCAGTGGCAGTAGCTGCAGAAGTGAGAGAGGAAGGTTTAAAGATATTCCCAGAAACAGTCCCACAACAGGAGAAACAGGAATAGGAAAAGGGTGGGGCAGTAATTGGACAAGACAGATTCTGGATGATCCAGCAGTGCCACTGCACTGTATAAGACAAACATTATTAAAGTCATATCATGGGTCAGCCCATATTGAGCAGGATACAATGCAATATCAGATGCTCCACTACAGGAGGAGGCCTGGAACAGGGAGAGATACAGCAGCTTTTTGTTGAAGGGGTGTAGTCTAGTACACACTCTATGAGCCAGGGAAAGCAATCAGGATAAAATGCAGGCAGCAGCAGGGACCCAGGGGCCCATGGGAACAATTACAGATTTTACATACACCCCCATCCCAATCTCAGGGAAGGAAATCCTGCTGGGTCTTAATAAACAGGTTTATGCAGTGGGTGGAAGCATTCCTCTGCAGATTCTGACCAAGGGACACATGTTACAGGGAACATAGTTAAACAGCTCTGTGGCCTGTTTGGTACTGAACAGAAACCCCATCTCCCATACCACCCCCAGAGCTCAGGTACAGCAGAAGAAATGAAGCAGACACTGAAAGCTAGTCTGACTAAGGCCCTCCCAGAGACAGGCAGAGATGGGTTAGAGTACTCCTCACCATCCTAATTAAATTGACATCAACTCCAGCAAAGGGAACAAGGCAGTCCCCCTTTGTATTAGTGACCGGATGGACTACGCAGGTGCCACAGGGTGTGGCATTGGGAGCGCCCGAGATGTCCAATGACAAGGATAGGGTCAAACAATTCTTGAATGAACTGGCAAAACAACTGCATGAGCTGAGAGGGGAAGTTGCAGAGGGACAGAGAATCAGAAACTGGGAAAGGGAGCACAGAAATATCCGAGCTGACATTCCAAACCCAGGAGATCGGGTCGGGAGAAAATATTACCGGAAAGCATGAAGGAAACCCAGCCTTACTTGGCTGGGGTAGTCACAGAGTTCTCGAGAGGGAACTGTCCCATCATGCTTAAGTAAAGAGCGCTGCTAAACTCAGGCTCCTCTTTGATACTTCTCCCAGCAACAGCTGTGCAGGGGTATGTTGCTGGCTGGAGGTCTGTGGCCAGTGTCTCTGTTCCACATGGATCAGAACTGGGACATCTGTTGTCTGCAACATATATCAGTGATTAGCAAGAAAATGTAAACAACTGAATTAGCAAGTTTGTAGATGGTACAATTGATGAAGCTGTGAACAGTGAAGAATGTTGTCAAAGGATCCAGCAAGAAGGATCAGTTAGAAGGTTATACGGAGAAATTACAGATAGATCTGATTTAGACAAATGTGTGGTGATGCATTTTGGGAGGCACATTGCAAGAGGAATGTATACACTAAACGGAAGGGCCCTGAGCAGCATTGATATACAGAGGGATCTTCAGGTGCACGTTCACAGCTCCCTGAAAGTGGTGAAGGAGGTGGATGGCAGGCTCGCCTTCTGTCAGGGGAGTGAATATAAAACTGTAATCAGGCCACCTTTGGGGTATTGTGTGCCGTTTTGATCACCGCATAAGGAGGATGTGGAGGCTTTGGAGAGGTTGAAAACATGTTTACCAGGATGTTGTCTGGATTGGGAGAGGTTGGAATCACTTGGACTGCTGTCATTAGAAAGTCAGTGGCTGCGGGGTGACCCAAGAGGCACAGAGGGAATAATCTGAATCTTTTTCCAAGGTGGAAATGATAAATTCTAGAGGCCATAGGTTTAAGGGGAGAGGGGGCATGTTTAAAGGAAATGAAAACCAAAACAACTGCAGATGCTGTAAAACAGAAACAAAAACATTTTTGTGAAAAGTTCAGCAGGTCTAGCAGCATCTGTGAAGAGAAATCAGTGATAATGTTTCTGAGGAAGGGTGACCAGACCCGAATCATTAACTGATTTTTCTTCACAGATGCTGCATGACCTGCTGAGTATTTGCAACAACATCTGTGCAGGTTTAAAGGAAGTTGTGTCAGATAGGTTTCTTCTCCAGGAGGTGGTCAGTGACTAGAATGTACTTGCCTGGGAGATGGTAAAAGCAGAAACAATCACAATGTTTAAGAGGCATTTGGGCAGACACATAATCAGGCATGGGGTGGCAGGGATATGGATCATATACAGGGAGATGGAATTAGTTTGGAATGGCATCATGATCCGCACAGACATAGTGGGCCGATTATTCTGGTGCTGTCCTGTTCTGTTTTCCAGGGATTAGAATGTGTAGAGCGAGAGATAATATTTTGAGTGGAATGTGTCTTTTCTTTAGAACACACAGTAAGTTGATGCATTTTGAGAGAAGCAGTGTCGAAAGGGAATATATATTTGATTGGAACAGACACAGGGAGCAGGACAGCAGGATGGGGGCCAATGTGTACAAGTCATTAAAGGAGAGAGAACATAAAGTGTTTTGAGTAAACGTATAGGACGCTGGGCTTCATTAATAGAGCAAATGATAACAAACTCATGGAAAAGATGCTGGTCATTGACAAAGCTCTAGTTAGGTCACAGTCAATCATTGCATCCAATTCTGGTCACCGGATTCCTGGTCAGGATGAGGAAGTTAAAATACCACAGAGGGGCCAGTTCCATACTTTCTTTCAGGATGCATTGGCGACTCAAGGGTTAAACATTCTCCTGCCAAAGGCCTTACTGCTGCATTGTAAGAGTACAAGGCCTGTACTCTTACAATACAGACAGAACACCTCAGTAGGGGGAGGCGGACTGTACCTTCGAAATAGAACGCTTTGCAGCCACACATGTGGATTACCCCGTAACCCCAGACAGAGGAATTTGCCCTTTCCAGACAAGACTGAGAGCCCTGGGCACAACCCTGTTAAACTGCCTCCCTCTCCCTTGTCTTACCTCCCCGCCATATTAGCATAGGTAAGTGAATCCCCCATTTACTGAAGGAAGAACCCTTCTGCCTTAATCTCTTCCAATCAACACATAATCATGAGCAATACAATAATCAGTTTCTGTAATCCATTCACACTTTATCACAGGACATCGCCATTCATCAAGCTTTGTAAGGTCATAATTACCTGCTTTAAACAATGTAATGGCAATTGCCCATGTGACTGATATGTCTTTGTCAAATTCCTATTAAATATACTGTCTCTGTGGGTAAGGCAGAGATTCATGAAGAACAGTCTCTGCAAGTAGACACTCGGCTACGTTAGAGATGCTTTGAAACTCTCGCCTGCAGTCCGATAATAAAGCTACTGCTGTTGTGCAGAAAACTTGCATCATTTGGATTTGTGGAACAAAATAGGCACCAACAATGAAGGATATGAGTGATCTTCAGGGTGTGGAGTACAGACTTACTGGAGTGGTTCACTGATGAAGAAAATGCAGTCACTGAATTGATTTGAAGAAATTGCTATTTTATTTGAAGTAAACTAGTTGAATATATTTTTGATAGAGCTGTATAAGATTATAACACACCTAGATATAGCAGACAAAAATATCTGTATTCAATAGGTGATTGCACAAGAATTAAGATCAGATGTAAAGTTTTGATACAGCGGGAGATGAGCAAGTGTTTCTGCTGACTGTATTGGCTGGAAATATGCAGAACATGCTGCCTATTATGGTAGTGCAAGCAGAGAAGATGAATGATTGATAAAAACAATTAGATCAGATCTGACGGAAATAAAATTGCAGAGTTTGGGGGACGTATGGGGAATGAGAATATTGGATTCTGCTACAGTGCGGCAGCTTGGATTTGATGGGTGTCTCTCTGTGCTATAATGCATTTTATTTGGACCTACTTAACTTTCTCTGGTCTGGTCACCGATTAAATTGTCATTTAGGTAAATCTGCTCAGTGTTCCTACTCAGTCCAACACAGGCTGTCCTTCCACAGCAGGAGATAATGTTTACTGCTTTATACTGGGTTCTGGGAGGGGGCGGGGAGGGGGGTGTTGGCGGTTGGTGGGGTGTGTCTAACAGTCTGCCAGCACTTATCTGAAATCAAAACACCAGTGCAGCCACACTAGGGACAGACTCTGGAAATGTGGGGAATGCCAGAAGGGAATTCTTTACCCATTCCCACCTGGAAACTGGCCAAACCAGTCAGTCTGGAGAGAAGCTGTTCACCTGGTGTGTGTGTGGTGTGTGTGGTGTGTTGGGGGTGGGATTCACTCAGGCAGCCATTCTGCTGAGACACCAATGAATTTACTCATAAGCACAACTTGAAGGACTTTTTTTTCCTCTTATTCACACCAAGTAATGAACAATGGTATTGGCAGTTCATAAAGTTTTTTGCATATAGAGAACTTAGCTTTGGAAATGTTCACAGCAGTGTTGAACATGTACAGATTCACACTGGGTAGAGACTTTTAATTGCCTTTATTCATTCACAGGATGAGGGTATCGCTGGCCCGGGAAGCATTTCCTGCCCATCCCTAATTACCCAGAGGGCAGGTATGAATCAACCCCATTGCTGTTTATATTGATATTAATCAACATGAATGTCAGACTAGATTAATTATCATCAAACTCAAATCCATTTGATGTTCATATATTTACAATCAGTGTTCAATTCACCAAATGTAGCTGAAGGTTATAATCTTTAAGTGATTCTAACAGAGAAGATACCTGAATACTTGTTCAGCAAATTAAAGCCTGTTGTGTTTAGATAGTAATAATTTTTAAAAAAGTAAGGTGACTTGAGAATAATGGAAGAAGTTGATTGTTGGGTAACTGATAATCTTGTTTTAATCTGAAGTTAATTTAGGATTAGTTAACAAATGGTAGGGAATCCCAGCCCCATAGAGTGCACATCCAGTTCCATGTGGGAAAACCAGGACACTTCTTGTATCAGCGACAACCACAAGAACACGGAGGTGACACTGGAAATGTCAGGACCACGAGTTAATCCATGGTTAAGGTACTGCACTCACTCCGAGTCCCCACGTTGATGTGTTCTCACCAGAGAGGGTACAGAGGAGATTGATCAGAATGTTTCCATGATTGGAGAATGTCTGCTCTGAGGAAAGGTTGGATAAGTTGGGGATGTTTTCCGAGGAGGATGAGCTGAGATTTAATTGAAGTGATAAGATGCTGAGGAATCCAGATCGAGTGAATAGGAAGGAGCTATTCATAACAGAGAGGTCAGAAACTGGAGGTTTTAGATTGAAACTAATTCTCAGAAAAAGGGGAGTGAATGGTGGGGGGCAGGAACTCACTGATGGGCTGGCAGAGGCAGTAGCCAGCATCACCTTACAATAAAAGGGCGTGGATGTAACTGAAACGCTGGAACATGCAGGGCTATGGACTAAAGTCTGCAGAATGGGATCATTGTGATTTATTTGACGTTTCTCCAGAATATTAAACTCAAGTCCAATTTGAGAATTTATGAATATCATCCAACCTGAATTCCAAACGTCAGACTAAATTTGTCAGTAAGTTCCAGCACAGATCGAGGCTACTTGGTCCATCCTGTATGTGTTGGCTGTAATAGAACGATCCAGGCTTTACAGCGTTCTGTACTCACCAATGACAGCAACAATTTCAGACTGTGTACTCTGCCCTCTATGTTGTTATAATCTTTTTTTTTCAATGTATTTCTTTGGCAGCTGCTCAACTTGTTTCCTTCCCACCCCTAACTCCATTCCCCGTGGCCTTGAGGGACTACCATTTCTGCTGTTTAATCTCTCCTGCCTTCCCCCGAGTGACAGACTGTCTTTTTGTCCTTGTCTCACTCCCACCTTGCTCACAACCTGTTACATTTCTGATGGTTCCCAGACCTCTGTAACTTTCACTGCGCCCCCTGGGTCAATGGCACGAGTTTTGAATTTTCTTCCTCATGAGATAATCAGAAATCTTTCTGTTTGCAGTTTCCCCCAGATTTTATTTTGAAAAAAAAGAGCATTTGTGTCAGAGTCAAGTATTTGTGAGCCTTCATCCACAATCCTGAGCACTTAGACATAATATGTGACCCTCCCACAGATGTGCAGGTTTGCTGGATTGGCCGAGCTAACAGGGCCTGTAGTGTGTAGGTTAGGTGGGTTGGGCTAACCATTGTAAATGTGGGGTTATGGAGGTAGGGTCATTGCAGACTCGATGGACCAAATAGTTTCTTTGTGCGCCTCAGGGAGTCTGTGATTCTAACTAGTTGTGATTCTAACTAGTTTTCCTCATGACAGGTTCATTCAGCTCAGGTACACATGCTGCCTTTGTGTTTCTGTTGGTTCTCACTCAATCCTTTTCTTATGTTTTACAGCAATTTCACACTGTATGTGAGGGTGAGAATGAATTTGTCAATACAAATACTCCAACCGAAACCCGCACAGGTCAGGCCCTGTTTCTGCTGCTGATGTCGCTCACAGGGAACAGGAAAATAAAGGTTCAGTCATACATCTTACAAGGACACAGAAGTTACAATCACCAGGAACGGGTAGACAGCTCAACTCTTTTCTCAAGAAATAAAGGACGCTGGAGAGACAGCCTGGTACAAGTAGGAAGCTTTGTGTCTGTATTTTCAGAGATTTGAGGTTGAAATCATTGGATTTGAAGCATGTTTCATTGCCCCAGGTCATCAAAGGTGCGATCTAAATGTGCATCTTTCTTTCTGTCTTTTTGTCTGAGTTAACAATCTGAACCATCTCCTGGGCAGTTAGAATGGATGACAAATGCTGCCCCAGCAAGTGATGCCGTCATCCCACGAACAAACAAAACAAATCCAATCGCTGTGGGTGGTTGTGAACTCGCTGGTGTTATTGGAATGTTTATGGGGTAAAGTGAGGTGATCCTTTGGAGAGCTGATGAGCCAATCAGCCTCCTTTTGTACAGTAACAATTTTGTGAATACTTAATTCTGAGCCCTCTAAGGAATTAGAGCAGCAAATAAATCTTCAACATTTATGTAGCTAAAGGGGCTGCTGGGTAAAGATACTATAGTTAGTGCTTATTTTATTCCAGGCACACCCGCCTAGGAGCACATCCTTCTTGTATCTATCCTATCGAGCTCTTGACGATTTTGTTCATTTGAAGTGTTTCATGTTTAGATACTCCAGAGAAGACAGCTTCAAGCTCCTCAATCTCTCCTATTAGGGCAATGCTGCTGTTAGAATTCAATTCACTGGCATGTAACTGGCTGCTTCATGGACTGGAACTGGCAATTGAGACAGAAAGGTAACTGAGTGGTGAGCACTGCTGCCACACAGCATCAGGGACGCGGGTTTTATTTCAGCCAGATGCGACTGTGTGGAGTTTACACGTTCTCATCATGTCTGCGTGGGTTTCCTAGGGTGCTCAAGCTTCCTCCCACAGTCCAAAGATGTGTAGGTTAGGTGGATTGCCTATGCTAAATTGCCCACAGTGTCCATGTATGTGCCGGTTAGGCCATTAGCCATGGGAAATGCAGGGTTACAGGGACAGGGTGGGTCTGAATGGGATGCTCATCATAGGTTGGTGTGGACTCGATGGATGAATACCCTGTTTCTGCACAATAGGGACTCTATTCTATTCTCATGAAGAAGAATGTACTTGTCTCAATGTGTTGCAAATTTGTGGCATTCCCTATTCAAAATGCGGTGGATGCCAGGACAATGAGCAGATTTAGTGAAGAGATACAGATGTTGAATTTACAATGAGATGAAGGGTGAGAGAGAGCAGGTGGGAAAATCCAGCTGAGACCGAGGTGAGCTCACTCATCACCGTATTAAATGGTGGGGCTGGTTCGAAGGGCTGCATTGCCTCTCCTGTGCCCAGTGCTCATCTTCGTACGGTAATAACTGGAAAGCTGAATCCAAAACTCACCACCTTCACCAAAGGAGATTTTCGGAAAAGGCAGGATAGTCAGGTGAATTAGTGTTCCAAACTTAGATAGTGAGGAAGAATGTAGGAGATAATGATTTTGCAATTTTAAACTGAGGGGAGGCAGTGATTTATGGTTTTAGACTGTGAGGACATTCACACCGTCCAGAATACTCTGTTGTGAATATCTATCCTATACTTTACTACAAAGCTAAGGTCCTTGACAATGAAACGCGAAACATCCAGGAAACTTCGCCTCACCTCGTAATCTGATAAAAGACTTCTGATAAATCTGGTTGAACTTAGAACACAGCTGGAAAGCTGGAAGATTAGATCCAATCCAAGATCCAGTGCTTAAACAAAGGAGACTACAATAGGATGAGGCAGGAGTTGGCTAATGTAAACTGGAAGCAAAGACTTTACCGTGGGAAAGTTGACGGACAATTGGGGAATTTTTCGAAGTGCTCAGCAAAAGTATATATCAGGGAAAAGGGAGGACTATAGGAAAAGGAGTAATCTGCCATGTGTGGCTCAGGAAATAAGGGAGTCTATCAAATTGAAATAGAAGGCATACAAATTGGCAAAGACCAAGGAGAAACTAGGAGATTAGAAAAACTTTAAAGATCAACAGAAAGCTAGATGGGATTGGGGGAGAAAAGTGATGAGTATCCCCAGAGCCAGAATAGCAGTTTACACTGTGAGAGGGGAACCTATTGTGTGGGAAAATGCGGCCTCTCATTGTTGAAGCACTTAACTGTTAACATAGAGATAATCCTGATCAAGTTAAAAATCACAGCACACTCCAAAAGCTTGTACTTCCAAATAAACCTGTTGGACTATAACCTAGTGTTGTGTGGTTTATAAGTTTGTCCGCCCCACCCCAACACAAGCTCCTCAATATCAGAATCCTGATAGACATCCCCACTGAAACTGAAGTGCCTGTCAGATACTTGAGGGAGCCACAAGGGCGTATGCTTTAACCACAAAGTGCGAAACTGAACTAGACTTTCTAACTGACCGTTGCCATGGAGATAATACTGAGAGAGAGTCTCTATTCAAAGTCCCAAACCACAAAAGGTATAAGAATGGGAGCTTTACATTGGATAGGTGTTTTGCATGTACACTATCCAGGTAACTGCCATGTCTCATCAATAAAGACACAAAGAAGACCTCTCAGAGTTCTGTACCTAGTTATTCCTATCCAGCAGGGTTTAGGAATATGAGTACACAGCAGTCAGTCTTCACAGTGGTGGATACGAAGAACATGCCAGTAATTGATAAGGAAACTGAGGAAGGTGAGGACCTAGAATCAACCATTATCACGAAAGAGTTAGAGCTGGGCAAGCTAATGGAGCTAAAGGTAGACAAGTCTCTTTGCCCTGATGGAATACATCCCAGGGTGCTACCGGAGATAGCGGGAGAAATAGTAAATATACTTGGAGTCAGAGTCCTGCAGCAGAGATAGGCCATTTGGCCCAAGCCGACGAGAATGTCCATCCACACTAACCCCATTTCCCTGCACTTGGCCCATCTGCTTCAGACCCTTTCCTATCCATGTATTTGTCCAAATGTCTTTTACCTGTTGTGAGTGTACCCACCTCAACCACTTCCACTGGCAGCTCATTCCATATACATACCACCCTCTGTGTAAAACAGTTGCCCCTCAGCTTCCCTTTCATTCTTTCCCCTCTAACCGTCAACTGATGCCCTCCAGTCCTTGATTCCCTGCGAAAAAGACTGAATGCATTCACCTTACCCATGCCCCTCATGATCTTATACACTTCTAGAACAGTACCCACTCAGTTTCCTCTGCTCTAAACAAAAAAATCCTCGCTTGTCCAACCTCTCCCTATAACTCAGACCCCTGAGCCCTGACAACATCCTTTTAAATTGTTCTGCACTTTTTCCAGTTTAATAACTGAAACCTACACTGCATTCATCATATTTCCAGTGTTTCCCCACGGCGCTGGAACCGACGGGACAACGCCAATGGAGTACAATCCATGATCGAGAATGAACTCCTTTTGAACAATCCCGTTTTCATAATATTTCCCATGGTGCAGGTATCCTTGTGTCTTTCTGGTTGCATGGTTAATTAAAGACTTGTCCTTCTACAAAGCAAAGCTGTGGCTTAATTGTTCCTGGAAGATGTGCCATGATTTTTCAGACTTTCAAAAACAAACAAACTCTTTCTCCACAGTCACCACGCTAACATGGACTTGGCTGTACCTCAGTATTTTTTTCAGTCACACTGAGATTTGGAATATTCGCCCATGGACAGAATACATGTCTTTCCTTCCACATGCAAAGGCCAATGAATATTCAGATCGGCACGGATCAAGTAACTATCAGATCTGAACAGGAAGTTCAATTTGAATTTCTCATTCACAAATCCACCCTTTCAGTACCCTACAACTGAGAAACAACTCACCATATTAATACAGGATGGATCTTTGTAAGACAATTATAGTATTAAATTGTAGTTTCATGTTTCCCAAAGTTTTAACTCTCAGTCTAACAATTTCTTTCTTCTGTGAACTGAAATCCAAACCAATCTCCTCACTCCTTCCCTCCACACCCCGTTCTGACACTCTCTCCTCCCTTTGATTTCAGTTTCCTAGCTCTTGTCTGCGGACTAAGAACCAAATCAGAGGCATTTCACAGAAACCTGACTGGGATGAACCCTGGTTCGCAGGGATTATCTTTTAAGAAAAGGCTGAAGTAGTTGGGACTCCACTCACTGGATTTGGGAACAATGAGAGGGGACCTCATTGTAACATGGAGGATTCTTAAGGAGTTCGACAGGGTCAATACTGAGAGGATGTTTCCCATCTTGAGGGAGTCTGGAACCAGATTCTGGGTCAGTCACGGAATCACGGATTCTGTTTTAGATTCGTCAATTTTAAGGCAACACCGAAACGGGTCAGGGTTTGCAGTAGCAATGGAGCTGGGGTGAGGGGGAGACAAGCAACATTTTAGAGATTGGAATTCCTGGTGTTTGTGATTGTGTAGATGTCTGATCAGAAGGTCACCTTGGGGTTACAGATATGACAGCAATATTGTGAAGAGTATGGTTCCCAGGGAGAGGATGGGGGCTCAGCAGTAAGGGAAAGTAATTTGTAATAGCAACTGAAGGCAATGAGTTTAACCACCACAATGTTTCATTGGAGGAAACTGCAGCCAATCGCGTAGTGGGAGTGTGATGAGCAAGTTTGATAATTGAGTCATGGAGAGGGATGATGGGGAGGGAGAGCTGGGCATTGTCAGTGTACGTGTGAAACCTACCACGGTGCTTATTGGACGATGTCACCTCCTGGCAATATATAGGTGAGATACAGGAGAGACAAAGAAGGGACACCAAATCCAAGGAATTCAGAAAGGAAAGAGAGAGTCGGGATGGAGGAGGTGTTTGCAACAACGGTGGGATCAAATATTAGTTTGTAGCAGAATGGGAGAGAAGGACATAACCAGAAAAGACAGACAGATAGAACAAGGAACTATATCTGTGATTTGGTGAGGGGGAGTGATGAGGAGGAGGCGCAGCCCAACTCCAAAAACACTATTTCTACATTAGTGACATCACCCAACCCCACCCTAGTCTCAGCTCATTTACTGAAATACTCGTCCATCCCTGTGTTATCTCCAGACTTCGTTATAAAACACACTCTTGGCCAGCCTCCCACATTCAACGTACATGCAATCTCAAGAGTATCTAAAACCCTACTGTCCAAGTGCTCACTTGCACCAAAACTTGTTGATCCATCAACAAGCAACAATTTAAAATTCTGACCCTTGATGTAATTCCTGGCTGTGAACATCCCTGTCTCCCTGCACCACACAACCTGTGAGATCCCGACAACTCATTTCCTTTCAGACTCCCAACGATGTGTTTATTCATTGCTTCACCTGTCTGGCTGTTTCTACTGTTGCCAAGGCAACACGGTCTGGAATTCCCACCATCACCCTCTCAGACCTGCTTTCCTCCTTTAAGGTATTCCTGAAAACCTGTTGATTTGGCAATTCTTTTGATCACCTGACCTAATATCCCCATCTGTGGCTTTATGTCAGAAGCTCTCAATAGTATTTCTGTGGAATTGTAAACATGATAAAAACAAACAAACTGTTGTTGATTTGCACATACATTGTCAACTCTTCACTGTCGCTGAGTGAATAATCTATAACAGCACTTACCCAACCACATTGTGGGAGCACCTTCACCACACGAACTGCAGCTGTACAGGAAGTCAAACATCACCTTCTCCACAGGCAATGGGGCTTTGGCACTGATCACTGGTATCTGTGGAGAGAGAAACACACAGTTGATATTTCAGGGAGTGTAAAATGCATAATAGGGAGGGAAAATGGTACAGAATTTGGATTTTCAAATTTGTGTTGTACAATGTACACTAAGTTCTATAAAACCTCTCATTCCATACCGTGAAAATTTCCTTCCCTTCCTGGTCAATATGACTTTCCTTTCCCCTGCCCTGCACCTTCATTCTTTTCCAATGCCTTGGTCACAACAACACTGTGCTGTCAGTGAAGTTTATCACGTGGTAAAGTATCGTTCCGCCCCTCATTCACTCCGATTGGTTGAAGGAACAACTAGCACCTCTAGCCCCCGTTCCCCCACTGACATCAATAATTCGAGGCCCATTGTGGGCTGGAGCATGCTCAGTGCGTCCTGCTTTTGCTGCTGTTCATCAGGTGTAAGAGAGAGAGGGCTCATCCCTGTTTCTCCTGATGTCAGACAACAACAACAACTACCTGCATTGTATGGAGCCTTTCACATTGACAAATCTCCTAAAATGCTTCACGGATGATGGAAACGTTGATTAAAGAGAAAGATTTTTAGATACATCTTTAAGGCAGAGAGAGGGGGTTCGGGAGGATATTCCAAAGGTTTGTGTCCTCAGCAGCTCCAATCGTGGAGTGATATAGGTGGACAACAGCTTACAACGGAGACAGTTAGTGGTTAACAACCTCATGTCGTAGCCCCCTACCCCACACACCAGGCCTTGTTCTAACAGCCTGCCATTACACACTACCTATGGTTAGCCACTAACAATCTCCACGAACAGCTAGTCACCCTCCCCCAGCCAGATCATTATCCTTTATCCAACTGTCCTTCTCACTCTATCCACACCTATCCTTTACTCCTTTTATCCTCTCCCCACACTATCTTCTGCAAATAAACTGACTTTTTTTTCTCAGTAACATCAGTTCAGTGGAAGGATCATCGGATCTTAAACTTTAACTCTGATTTCTCTTCACAGATGCTGCCAGATCTTTTCCAGAACCTCCTGGTTGTTGTTTTTAATTTACATCTTTCACAGTTCTTTTGGTTTTAATTTACCGGGAGTTTGTAATTCATGTCCTACAGCCTCTGTCCCAGACTCTGCTGTCTCTCTCCCTCTCCCACCCAGTGACACTGCACCTGCACAGCTCATGGATAGGTGTCGTATTGCTGGCCACACCCCTCATTCACTCCCATTGGCTGCAGGACCACACAGACTCTCCTCCCATTGGTCTGGAGCTGCCGTCAATCAGCCGGGCACAATTGTCATGAGAGTGGAGGGCTAATCCCTCTCCCTGCCCTGGGATGAGCTTCATCATTCGCAGTGAATGGGGCAGTATCACAGAGCACAAGGGCTGGGGGCTATTCAGCCCATTGGGGCTGTACTCTTCCCCCTCTGGAGATGCTGCAAATCTGTCCCAAGTCCCCTCCCATGTGCCCATATCCCCCAAATCTTTCCTTAAAAAGTAAAATTCCAAGTCTTTTCGAGAATGCCTGCTGAATCTGTGTTGTTCAGACTGTTCCAGATGCTTAGAACTTACTGAGTAAAATAGTGTTCACATTTTCACCTTGTATTATTTGCCAATTACTTGAAAGTAGTTACTAAAAATTGTGACAGTGTTAACAATTCCTCTCTCTCTGCAAATTCAAAACTTTGGAATCAAATCTGCACCAGATCGAAATCACTGCTTCACCTTCTCAGCTCCAAGGTTAATTATTTGTGCTTCAGCTAGCTCTCCACAAAAGAGAGGAATGCATCTTAATTTATTAACATCAAAGAAACAGACCTTCGTTCCAATTCGTCCGTGCCAACAAGGAATCCTAAACTAATGGATTCCCATTTACCATCTATTGGCCTGCATCCATCAAAACCCTTCCTATTCGTGTACCCAATTGGAAGCCTATTAAATGTTGTGATTTTATCAGCCTCCACTATTTCATCTGGTAGCTCCTCCCATACACACACCACACTCAGCTTGAAAACGTTGCCAGTTAGATCCCTTTTAAAGCTTTGCCCTCTCAACTTAAACCCATGTGCTCTAGTTTTGGACCCACCTAACCTGAGGAAATAGGACCCCAGCTGCTCACCTTTTCCACACCCCTCGTGAAAATCTTCGAGTTTAACCTACTGCGAATCCTCTTGCAAGGATGCCTTCCTTGAAGAAGCTCTCTTCCTCCCTCTACAAGGATTTCAGTGAGTCTCTCTTTCTCACTGCACCCCCCCCCCCCAGGTCATCTCCTCTGCACAGAAACTCTTCAGCCACGTTCTCAAACAGACTCGTTACCACAGCCACATCTCCTTCCTCAACACCTGCCTACCTCCTTCCACCTATCCCACCTCCATCGCCCCTCCCCAAAGTCCCTCTTCCCTACCTTTTATCTTAGCCTGCTTGGCAAACTCTCTCCCATTCCTGAAGAAGGGCTTATGCTCGAAACGTCGAATTTCCTGTTCCTGAGATGCTGCCTGACCTGCTGTGCTTTAACCAGCAACGCATTTTCAGCTGTGATCTCCAGCATCTGCAGACCTCATTTTTCACATTTTTCACCCTCTAGTTCTGGACCCACCGAACTTGGGAAGAAGTCCCTGACTGCTCACCTTATCCGGTCCCTTCATGATTTTATAAGATCACCTCTCAGCGTCCAACTCTCCAGGGAAAATAGTCCCAGCCTATTCAGCCTTTCCCAATAGCTCAAACCGTCCAACCCTGGCAAAGTCCTTGCAAACGTTTTCTTAACCCTTTCAAGTTTCTCAATATTATTCCAAGAACAGGGAGATTGGAACTGAAAACAGAATTCCAGAAGGGCCTTAATCAGTGCCCTGTCCAGCCACAATATGACGTCACAACAGCTGCATTCAATGCAATGACCAATAAGGGGGAGCGTACCAAACGCTGCATTCACTACCCCGCCTCCCTGTGACTCTACTTTCAGGAAACTATGAACATGCATTCCAAGGTCCCTTTGTTCAGCAACGCTCCCCAGAATGTTACCATTAAGTGTATAAGTCCTGCCCAGATTTGCCTTTCCAAAATACAACAGCTCACATTTATCTAAATTTAACTCCGTCTGCCATTCCTTGCTCCAATGGCCTCTGATCAAGATCCTGTTGTATTCTGAACTAACCTTCTTCACTGTCCACTACACCTCCAATTTTGGTGTCTTCTGTGAACCTACTGACCATACCTCATATATTCACATCCAAGTCATTTATTTAAGGGCCCAATATACATCCTTGAAGCACATTACTGCTCCCAGGCCTCCAGTACACAAAGCAACCCTCCGTCATTCTCTGTCTCCTACCTTCAAGGTACTTTTGTAATGGTTACTCCCCCTGCATTCCGTGTGATCTAACCCTGCTAACCAGTCTGCTTTGTGGAACCTTGTTGAATGTCCAAATAAACAACATTCACCGCCTGGCTTCATCAATTTTTTTTGTCACTTCAAAACACTCACTCAAGTTAGTGAGACACAATTGTGCATGTACAAAGCCACATTGACTCTCCCTGATCATTCCTTACCTTTCTAAGTAGATGGATATCTGTCCCTCAGAATCCCTTCCAACAACTTGCCTGCCACTGACTTCAGGCTCACTGTTCTCTTGTTCCATGGCCTCTCCTTACCACCTTTTTAAAATAATGGCACCTCACCTGTTGCTAACAACGATACAAATACCTCAGGAGAGACCCAACAATCACTTCCCTAGATTTCCAGGAAGTTGCAGGATACACCTGATCAGGTTCCAGGGCTTTATTCACCTTGATGCGATTTAAGACATCCAGTACCACCTCCTCTGTAACATGGACACTTTTCAAGATATCACTGTTTATTTCTCCAATCTCTCGAGCTTCCATATAATTCTCCAGTAAAAATGATGTGAAATATTTGCATATATTTCACACCCCCTGTGGTTCCATAGGCAGCCTTGTTGATTAGATTAGACTTACAGTGTGGAAACAGGCCCTTTGGCCCAACAAGTCCACACCGACCCGCCGAAGCGCAACCCACCCATTACATTTACCCCTTACCTAACACTACGGGCAATTTAGCTTGGCCGATTCACCTGACCCGCACATCTTTGTGACTGTGGGAGGAAACCGGAGCACCCGGAGGAAACCCACGCAGACACGGGGAGAACGTGCAAACTCCACACAGTCAGTCGCCTGAGTCGGGAATTGAACCCGGGTCTACAGCGCTGTGAGGCAGCAGTGCTAACCACTGACCTTTAAGGGGTCATATTGTCTGGTCCAGTTAATCTTTTGTCTGTGATATATTTGTTTCATCTCTTTGGATTCTATTCCAGGACATCCCAGAAAGGCCTACTTCACGGACCATAGTTTTTCTTCCGACTTTTTGAACAATGCCCTCCAACATATACCCTCCACTTCCCGCACCTCCGCCTTTACCCCACCCCTCCAGCCACAATAAAGAATATAACCCTGCGATCTTCAACTTCCACCCCACTACTCTCCAGATATAGCACATTAACCTCTTATTTCTGCTCCGTGAAGTCAGACCCCACCACCAGAGACATATTTCCCTCCCCACCTCTATCTGTGTTCCGCAGAGACCATTCCCTCTGCGACTCCCTTCTTGGGTCCACACCCTCGCACCAACTCATGCTCCGCACCCTTGACCCTCCCTTACCGCCATGGGAGATGTAAAACTTGCGGCCACACCTCCCTCCGACCTCTGTCCAAGACCCCAAAGGGATCTTTTCACATCAGGCAGAGATTTGCCTGCACATCCCAAAACCTCATATACTGCATCTGGACACTATGGGAAATTTAACATGGTTCATCCAACTAACCTACACATCTTTGGACTGCGGGAGCAAACTAGAACACCCGAAGGAAGCCCTCACAGACACTGGGGAGAATGTGCCAACACATACAGTCGCCCGAGGCTGGAATCAAACCCAGGTCCCTGGAGCTGAGGAAGCAGCACAAACCACAATACTGTGGGGTCTTTAGTGCTGATGTGCTGCCCCACTGATACCTCAGTCACTCACCCTGCCTCATTTTCTAAGAGGCAGCGATGACGGAGTGAAATTATCACTAGACAGTTAATCCAGAGACCCAGAAAACGTTCTGGGGACCCGGGTTTGAATCCCATCACGGCAGATTTGGGAACGTGAATTCAATAAATATCTGGAAAAAATAATCGAGTGACGACAAGGAATCCATTGTCAATTGTTGGAAAAACCCATGTGGTTCACTCATGACCTTTAGGGAAGGAAAATGCCATCCTTACCTGGTCTGGTCTGCATGGAACTCCAGACCTAGAGCAACGTGGTTGACTCTTAACTGCCCTCTGGGTAAACGCAGCAAGAAATGCTGGCCGAGCCAGTGACAGCCTCATCCTGTGAATGAATAAAGAAAACAGGTCAGGTTTTGTTCCTTCTCTAGTAGGTACATCCTACAAACTCAATCAGAAATGTTCTCGTATACACTGAACAAATGCATTTCCATCCAAGCCCTTAACACTACAGCACTCCGAGGCCATGTTGGTAAAGTTAAAACCCTTTATCATTGCAACCATATTATTCTTACAGATAACCGAGGTCTCCCGGTAAAATTGTGTCTCAATTCCCTGCTGACTATTGGGAGAGAGTCTATAATACAATCCCAGTAAGATGGTCATCCCGTTCTTATTTCTCAGTACCACCCAAATAACTTGCCTGGATGTACTCCCAGGAATATCCTCCCGAAGCCCAGCTATAATGTTATCTCTAATCAAAAACACCTCTCCCCCTGCTCTGTTGCCCCCTTTCTATCCTTGCTATAGCATCTATACCCTGGAACATTAAGCTGCTAGTCCTACCCATCCCTGAGTGCTGCCTCTGTAATTGCTGTAATATCCCAGTGCTATGTTCAAAACCATACCCTGAGCCCACCTGCCTGACCTGTCAGGTCTCTTGCACTGAAATAAATGCAGTGCAACTGGTCCGTCCCACCCCATTCTGGGACTTGCTCTTGCCTGCCTTGACAGTCTGACCGGTGAACAGTACCAGCCTCAGACTCACCTCTTTTCTCACTATCTCTTTAGGATTACCCCGACTCCCTCACTAGTTTAATGCCTCCCGAGTGGCACTAGCAAATCTCCCTGCTCCTCAGGACCCAATGCTTTCCCCTTCCTATGCCATTGGTACCAATGCACAATGTCCTCCCACTGGTTAGTTTCCCTTTGCAGAATATTCTGCTCCCTCTGAGAGACATCCTTTACACTGGCACCAGGGAGGCATCACCCCATTCTGATGTCTCACGGTCAGCAGCAGAAATGGCAGACTGTGCCCCTGACTAGAGAGTCCCCTATCACCATCGATCATGTGGAACTTGATATACCTCACATTATGTTAGAAGCCAGTCTCAGTACCAGTAACTTGACTGTCAGTGCTACATTCCCCTGAAAGTCTATTCCCACCTACATTTTCCAAAACAGTATACTTGTCTGAGATGGGGATAGCCACAGGAGACTCCTGCAGTACCTACCTGCCCCTCCTAGCTTTCCTGGAGGTAACCATCTACCTGACTGTATCTGCAGTATCCTGCAATTCTCAGACTGCCACCGATCACACCCCCGGCTCCTGTCAATTCCTCACTGCCTTTAATCACTCCTCCACCAATCCATGCGATCCAATAGGATTTGCAATCACATTTCCTGCAGACAATCATCAGGATCATTGAAACTCTCCCTAATCTCCCACATCCGACAGGAACGGCACGCCACTCTACAACAGACCATCTCTCTGCCTTAATCTCCAGACCAAGACAAAGACACAGTCTTACTGCTTGAAAAATACTGCCCGAGAATAACTTAATGCTTATGTTTCATATCGTAAACATTTAATCAAGAGACCGTAAGACATTAAAAAGAACTCCTCACCTTACTCACTACTGTAGATTTAATAAAATAAAACCAACTAAGATTGATGTTTGAAGAGACTGAAACTCACTGAGCTGAACCCCGGCTCTGAGTACTTCCAAGGGTGAGGTCTCTCTGAGGACAGCTGTGAAATGTCACTGTTTCTCTTCTCTGCCCACTCCATTTCCAGAGAGATTTTTTAACTTCACAGCAAGTCAGCTCAGAGAGGTCACTGCTTGGTTTTATTCACTGGGGGTTGCCTTTGCTGCCCAGTATTTATTGGCCACCTTTACTTGTCTTGGAGAAAGTGGTGGTTAACCACCTCCTGAAATGCTGCAGTTCATGTACACCACAGTGATGTTTGGACAACAGTCCCCCTCTGGCCCCACAACCCTCCCTGTCTCTGTGATCCCCCTCCTGCTTCAGAAATTACATGTCCGTGGCATAAGATTTTTATTTCGATTCATTTTTGTTTATTAAACCCCCTCCTCCCCCGAAAAAAGTGAAATATTTCGCCCCCAAACAAATTTCTGTTGATTGACCTTTTGGAGAGGCTGATACATGGACGTTGCAGTATTTTATCTCACATTGCACACGTAGAATGATGGAACATTCTTTTAAACATTGCTAAAAAGGGAGGCAATGGCTTAATGGTATTCCTGCCAGATGAGGGACATGTGCAATGTTCCGAGGATTAGGGTTAGAATCCCAACATGGCTGATGGCACCATCGGAATCCAATACAATCTAGAGTGAAAAGGCGAGTGATGATCATGAAACTATTGTCAATTGTTAGAAAACCCATCTGGTTCACTAATGTCCTGTAGGGAAAGAAACTGTCATCCTCACCTGGTCTGGCCTACATGTGACTCCAGACCCACAGCAATGTGGTTAACTCTCAACTGCCCTCAGGAAAACTACTTTAAAAACTGTTCACAAATACTCCGCAGGTATCACTTAAAAACTGACTGTTCCCATTGGGACCATGTGAATTTCTGAACGGCCTGAACTAAAACTGAGTTTCAGCTTCACCTTCTCCCTGTCTCCCCTCGCTCTGTTTTCATCTAACTCCAAAACACTCTCATTGAGCCAAGCAGCCCTCACAGTGCAGCCCTGTCATTGTCATTGTCTGCTCACACCTACACTGCCCTCAGCCTCCTGTACTGTTCCAATGCATCTCAATGGGAACTCAGGGACAGCACCTCATCTTTCAATTCACCCCTTCGTAACCCCAGAGTCAACATGGACCTCAGCAGTTTCTGAATGAACAGACAGTTGTCAGAATCTGGAACGTTCCATCTGAAAAGGTACTGGAATTTGAGTCCACAAGGACTTTTAATGGGAAGTTTGCAGGTCATTGAAAATATGAAGTTTACAGGTTAACATCATGAAGTGGGTGACTGGGTCTAAATCTGAGAGTTCTTACAAAGAGATGAGGTATTATTTGGATAAATCTGTGCTCCCTCGAAGGCCAATAATTTCTACCTCAGCTGCAGGGCCCAGAACAGAGCACACACCCAAAGGGTGATCCAACCACAAATTTGTACATCTTTCTGCTTAACAAAAATATTGGAAATATTTTCCCACAAACAGACAAAACTTTCTCCTTCCACATTTAAATGCCAATGATATTCAGATCCTGATGACTCCATTGACTGTAAAAACTTGCTTTTGAGATCCCAGCCTCAATTATTCTGATTTAATATCCTATGAAATAAATTCACAAAACAAAACTTAGTCAGTACAGGAAGAATATGTGTAAATGCCTCTCTTCAAGTTACACACCCGCACCATCCTAGGAAGGGGACATGTGCCTCACTGTACCTTACCCCCAATAAAGATGGCGGCCATATCCCAGGACCTTTCACTGCCTGAGGGCCACAGCCATTTTCCCATCTGCTGCAAACGTGGGATTAAGAGTTTCTAATTCAGACCTACGACCCGCACAGTGTAATTAAAACTTCCCAGTATAAAGTGACGCATTACCTCCCTGTCTCCGAGGCCACTCTCCCCTTCCCTGTTTGTGTCTCCCACATTCACCAACGGCCGAGTCACGTGGCACTGCACAGGCGGAGTTACTGGTGACGTGTCATCCCACTGGCCACGCCCCTCATTCACTCCCATTGTTTGGATGACCAGCTGCTTCCACTTGGTCCACCAGTCCCACCACCTTTTCCTATTGGTCCGAAGCTGCCATCAATCAGCTAGACCCCATTGTGAGGTCAGTAGTGGGATCCTCCCCCTGCCTGAATCAAACCCGGAAGGTGGATGGATGGTGTCAATCAGGAACAACAAGCAGGAGGTGCTGGGAAAGCTCAGCAGGTCTGGCAGCATCTGGGAACAGGAATCTGTCCAGTGGCCCTTCCTCAGAACCGATGGGAGCTGGGAAAATTAGAATCCTGACAGTGTGGAAACAGGCCATTTGGCCCTAAGGTTCCACAGCGTGCCTCCGAGGGGTATCCCACCCAGACCCATTCCCCTACCCTATTACTGTATATTTCTCCTGATTAATGCACCTCACCTACACATCCCTGAGCTTTATGGGAAATTTAGCTTGGCCAATTCAACTAACCTGCAGACCTTTGTCTGGCAGCGTCTCAGTGGAGGGGGTGGAAATGGCCACTGATGATCTACATTCTGCTGCAAAAACAGACCCTGAGCTTCCAGCTGTCTGCCACTTTAACACACGAGCCTGTTCCATGGCCAACACCTCTGTCTCATGCTTACTGCAGTGTTCCAGTGAGGCCAGAACATACCAAATGGCCCCGTATTTCAAGGACTGCAATTTCCCTTCCCACGTGGTCAATACCATCCACTATATCTCCTCCACTTCTCGCACCTCTGCCTTTAAAACTGACACCACCAACTGCAACAAGGATAGAACACCCTCCCTGTCCTAAGTCCTTACCTTCCACCCAGACCATCCTCTGCCATTTCCACCACCTACAATCAGACCGCACCACCAGATTATTATTGACAGAATAAATACTGATGTGTCTGAGGGTAAGTACTGGGAGGGGAGTCTGAAACCAGTTTCTGAGTCAGTCACAGAATCAAGGGTTCTGTTTCGGATTCATCAAGTTTAAGGCAACACAGACACGGGTAAGAGGTTTCAGTAACAATGGAGCTAGGGTGAGGAGGAGACAAGGAACGTTTAAGAGATTGGAATTCCTGGTGTTTGGGATTGTGAAGATGTCTAATCAGAAGGTCAGCTTCGTGTCAGATACAACTGCAATACTGCCAAGAGTGTAGTTCTGCTGCATAATTCCCAGTGAGAGGGAGGGGCTCAGCAGTAAGGGAAAGGAATTTGTCAGGCAGCAGGTTTAAACATTACAATATTTCATTGGAGGAAACTGCACCTAATCGAGTTGTGGGAATGTGGTAAGCAGTTTGATAACTGAGTAGCAGTGTAGTAATGGAGAGGGATGATGGGGAGGGAGAGCTGGGCATCGTCAGTGTCCATGTGAAACCCAACATGGTGCTTTTGCACAATGTCACCTCCTGGCAGTATGTACGTGAGATACAGAAGGGACCAAGGACACCAAATGCAAGGAATTCAGAAAGAAAAGGGAGAGTGGAGATGGAGCAGGATTTTGGGAGAGAAGGATAAAACCAGAAAAGACAGAACAAGGAACAATATCTGTGAATCGGTGAGGGGGACTGATGAGGAGGAGGAGGAAAGAGAGTTGGAAAGTCTATGGGTAAGTGAGATTAGGGTAACTGTTCAAGATGAGCTCTGATAAGGCTTGACATGAGACTGGAGAAAGATGCAAGTTTAGGACAAAAACCGGGAACACCACATGAGGCAATTTGACTAAGTGGGTGGGTGAGTGGGAGGGAGGGAAGCGGCAGATCAGATTATCTCAGTCTTAGTGACAGAGAAACTCCATGTGCTCCAAACTCTTGTTGTTGGAGGGGAGGATGGAGGAGACAGGATGATTGACAGTGTTTCACAAAGAAACAAAACCTGGGTCAGTGATACTTAAAATGAGGGAACAAACCTGATGTATTTAGCTTTTATGCAGAATATTAAAACAGACGACTGAATTCTGGTTCGAATCCCATCTTGGTAGACGGTGGAATCTGAGTTCAAGAAAAAATAACTGGAATTAGGAATCTCCTGATCTCCATGGAACCATTGTCAATGGCGGAAAAAATCCTGCCTACCGGACAGTGGCCCAGCCAGCTACTCACTGTACCAATCACTGCAAAGTCTCAACAAAGGAGTGAAACTGGATGGACCACTCGGCATCGAACAGGGCATTAGGAAATACAACCACAGAATCAGCCCTCTCGATGGTGCAATGTCCTCCAGACTAACATCTGGAGTTTGGTGCCAAAATGTGCAGAGCTGTCTCACAGACCAATCAAGGAACAGCCTGACATACTCATACTCATGAAATCAACCCTTACAGACAATGACCAGACACCACCATCCCCATCCCAAGGTATTGAGATTGTGGTGATGGAAAAGCACAGCAGGTCAGGCAGCAGCCGAGGAGCAGGAGAATCGAGCCTAAGTCCTTCATCAGCCTGACCTGCTGTGCTTTTCCATCACCACACTCTTGACTCTGATCTCCAGCATCTGCAGTCTTCACTTTCTCCTGAAATGTCTGAATATGTCCGGTCCCACCGGCAGGACAGACCAGGCAGAGGTGGTGGCACAGACAGGGAGGATTTGCCCTGGGAGTACTCAGCATTGACTCCGGACATCAGGAAGTCTCATGGCTCCTGCTGATTACCAGGTACGGTCATCCCTTTGCTGATGAATCACTTCTCTTTCATATTGAACAACATTTGGAGGAAGCACTGGGGAAGTAAAATGGTGTCAAACGTACTCTGGGTACAGGATTTCAATGTCCACAATCGAGCCTAGCTCTGCAACAGAATTACTGACTGAGCTGGCCAGGTCCTAAAGGACATAGCTGCTCAAATGAGTCTGCAGCAGGTGGCGAGGGAACCAACAAGAAGGAAAAACATACTTGATCTCATTATTATGAATTGACCAGCTGCAGATACATCTGTCCATGACAGTATCGGACAGGAGACATTCCTTTTGGAGTCACAAGTCTTGCCTAAAAGCTGAGAAAACCCTCCATTGTGTTGAGTGACACTATCACCGTTCTAAATGGGACAGATTTTGAAGAGATGTAGAGTCTCAAACTGGATATCTCCGAGGCACTGTGGGACATCAACAGCAGCAGAACTGTACTCCAGCACAATCTGTAATCTCATGGGTTTGTACATCCCGCACTCACCCATCACAACGGACAGGAAAGGACGGCATGACAAGAGCAGCACCAGGCATACCTAAAAATGAAGTGCCAACCTGGTGAAGCTACCAAACAGGACCATCTGCATATCAAACAGCATCAGCACCAAGCAACAGAACTAAGTGATTCTACATCCAATGGAACAGATCAGAGGTCTTCAGTTCTGCTACACCCGGTTGTGAACGGTGATGGACAATTAAACCACTCACTGGAGAAAGCATCACAGATATCCCCACCCTTACTGATGGAGGGGCCTCACACATCCATGCACCAGACAAGACAACAGCATTTGCAACAATCTGCATCCAGAAGTGCAAAGTGGGATGATCCATCTCCAGTGGTTTCCAACATCACAGATGCGAGTTTTAAGCCAGTTTGATTCAGTTTGGATAACATCAAGAAATGGTTAAGTAGTGCAAAGGCTACGGGCTCTGGCAATAATACTGATGGTTTGTGCTCCAGAACTTGCCAACCACCAAGCCAAGTACCGCTCCAGCACTGGCATCAACTGACAATGTGGAACATTGCCCAGGGATGTTCAACACAAGAACACAAGGCAATCCAACCCAGACAATTACAATCTGTCAGTCCATACTCGATCAGCAGTAAAGTGATGGAAGATGCCATCAACAGGGCTACCAAACAGCAGCTGCTCAGCAACAGCCACCTGAGTGACACTCATTTTAGGCTCCACCAGGGCCACTCAGCTCCCGATTGTGTTACCGCCTGATTCACAACCTGACAAATCAGCTGAATCCCAGAGGGGAGGTGAGGGGGACAGCCCAGTCCCACTCCAACACCACTATTTCTAGCTGATTCTATCCTTGTCTCAGCTCATACACTCTCATCCACCTTGTGTCATCTCCAGACTTCATTATCCAAATACACTCCTGGTCAGCTTCCCAAATTCAATCTCCCTGTAATCTCAAGAAAAACTAAATCTCTGCCCAAGTACTCCCTCGTTCCAAAACTTGTTGATTCATCAAAACGCTGCTATTCATAATCAACAACATAGAGCCACAGAGATGTACAGCATGGAAATAGACCCTTCAATCCAACCCGTCCATGCCGACCAGATATCCCAACTCAATCTAGTCTCACCTGCCAGCATCTGGCCCACATCCCTCAATTTAAAATTCTCACCCTTGATGTAATTCCTGGCTGTGATCATCCCTAGCTCGCTGCATCACACACCCTTTGAGACCTCGACAACCCATTCTGTTTGAGACTCCCAATGATCTGTTAATTCATTACTTCATCTGTGTGGCTGCTTTTACAGTTGCCAAAGCAGCAAGGTCTGAAATTCACAGCCAAAACCTCTCAGGTCTACTTTCCTCCTTTAAGGTATTCCTCAAAACCTGCTTATTTGGCAATGCCTTTGGTCACCTGAACTAATATCATCATCTCTGGCCTTATGTCTAAAGTTCTCCAAAATATTTTTGTGTAATTATAAGCATGATAATAGAAATAAAAACTGTTGTTGATTTGGACATTATCTTCAGATCTTTACTGTTGCTGAATGAATGCTATGTAATGTTTCTTACCCAACCACATTGTGGGAGCACCTTCACCACACAAACATCACCTTCTCCACAGGCAACAGGGCTTTGGCATTAATCACTGGTATCTGTGGAAGGAGAAACACAGTTGATGTTTCAAGGATTTCAGGGAATGAAAATGGTCCAGAATGTGATGGTCAGAAATGGAAGGAAAATACACATGCTTATTGGAAAAAAAGAATTTTTGACTGTCATGCAGTGTATAAGCCCTGTCCTGATTTGCTTTTCCAAACTGTAGCACCTCACATTTATCTACATTATACCTCTTCTGATCAATATCTCATTGTAATCTGAGGTAACCTTCTTCATTATCCACAATACCTCCAATTTTGTATGACCTGCAAACTCATTTACGATACCAAATCATTTAAATGAATGATGAAACAAATCCAGAAATAAACATCCATTTCTCTCAGTTAGAATGTGCTCTGTGTAAATCCTGCCCAATGACTCTGTACCAGAGAAAGGCTGCATATGCGCCTGGCTGCACATTGCCCCCTACAAAGCTGGCATCTCCGCACGTGTCCGGTGAATTCTTGTCCCGAATAAAGATGGCGGCACGCACCCATGCCTGCAGCCACACTGAGGCAATTCCCCGTTTACTGAAAACACGAGACTGGGACGTTCAAATTTGTGTTTTCCGATGTGCACATTTTGTTTGTAAAACCTCTCCACTCATACAGAATCTCTCTCACCTCCTGCTGTTCCACAGACAACCTTGATGATTTTTTTTTTCCGGGTACCTATTCTCTGCCTGATTACTCGTTTGTCTTTAATGTATTTGTACAATCACTTGGGATTCTCCTTAAACCTATCTCATGTCCCCTTTTTGCCCTCCTGGTTTACCTCGAGTATACTCCTACTGCCCCTATACTCCTCTAGGAATTCACACAAACACAACTCTCTGTACGGCCATATGCCACCTTCATTTTCTTGACCAGGCCCTCAATTTCTTTCGACAGGCAGCATTCTCTACACCTCCCAGCCTTGGCCTTAACAGCAACATACTGTCTGTGTACTCTCATTGTCGCAGGCCGATGGAGGCAATGGCAGATGAAGACAGAGAAGCAATCATTCCCAGTAAAGAGGTAATGTTGGGAAAGATAACAGCCTAAAGGTAGATGGGTCTCCTGGCCCTGATGGAATGCATCCCAGGGACTAAAGGAGATGGCGGGGGTGGTGGCTCGGGGAGGGGGGGGGGGAGTGGAGGTGAACAATAAATAGATTCGTGATAATTCACTAAAATTTGTTGGATTCTGGGATGGTTTTGACAGACTGGAAGCTGCAAATGCAGTGCCACTATTTTTCAAAAAGGACCCGTTAGCTTAACTTCTGTAGTCGAGAAAATGCTTGAATCTCTCAAGGAAGTAGTGGTGAGATATCTGGGTAGAAGTTGTCTCATTTAGCAGACACAGCATGGATTCATGAAAGGCAGGTCACGCTTAATGGTTTTCCTGGAATTATTTGAGGATACGACGAGCGCTTTGGACAAGGCAGACTCGGTGGATGTGGTTTACCTGGATTTCAGGAAGGTATTCGGTAAGTTGCCACAAAAAGGGCTGCTGAATAAAGTAAAGATGCACAGCATTATGGGTAATGTATTATCATTGATACAGGATCGGTTAACCAACAAAACAAAAAGAATAGGGATAAACGGGTGTTTGGATTAGTGTTAGCACTACAACTGTTTGCAATTTACACAAATGTTTTGGAGTTGAGGACCAACTGTACAGTGTCAGAGTTCACATTTGATACAAAGATGAGGTAGAGCAATATCTACAGAGTGCCACTGTCAGTCTGCACAGGGATGCAGATCAGTTACGTGAGTGGGTAAGGGTCTGACAGATGGAGTTCAATGTTGGGATTTGTGAAGTCATCCATTTTGGTCGGACTAACAGCAAACTGGATGATGAAATGGTGAAAACATGCAGCAGGCTGTTGTGCAGAGGGAGCTGGGTGTCCTTGTGCATGAATCACAGGAAGCTGGTTTGCAGGTACAGCAGGTAATTAAGGCAGTGAAGGGAATATTGTCCTTCATTGCTAGAGGGATGGTTATGCTGCAGCTGGACAGGGTGCTGGGGAGGTCATACCTGGAGTACTGTGGACATAAGCAAGGATGTACTGGCACTGGAGGGGTTGCAGAGGAGGGTCACTAGTTTGAGTTGGGAGTTGAGAGGATTGGTGTATGTGGAGAGATTGAGAAAACTGGTTCTATAGTCATTGTAATTTAGAAGAATGGCAGGTTGGAGAGGAAAAAAATAAAATTATGAAGGGGGTAAGAAAGATAGAAGCAGAGAGGCTATTTCCACTGGGGGTGGGTCAAACTAGAGCATAACCTCAAAATAATGGGGAGCAGATTTAGGACTGAGTTCAGGAGAAGCTTCTTCAGCTAAAGGGTTGTGAATCTGTGGAATTCCCTGCCGAGTGCAGCATTTGACGTTATCAACTTGAATGCCTTTAAGGCAAAATGTAGATTTGTGAACAGGAAAGGAATAAAGGGTTATGGTGAGAGAGCAGGAAAGTGGAGCTGAGGCCATGAAAAGATCAGCCCTGATCTTATTGAATGGCAGAGCAGTCTTCAGGGGCCAGATGAAAGTTCTTACCTTGTACCATCAAAATTGGACTTTGTCCAATTCAGAACCTGAACGTTTAGATCTGGTATATTATTTTCTGTAACTATTTTAAACTAGTATAAATATCAGAGAATTCCAAACAGTGTGGAAGCAGGTCATTCAGCCCATCATATTAATACTGACCCTTAGAGCGTCCTAACCTACCACTGTAACATTGCATTTCCCAGGGCAACCCAACCTACACATCCCTGAACATTATGGGCAATTCAGCCTGTATAATCCACCCAACCTGCACATCCCTCAACACTGTGGGCAATTCAGCCTGGATAATCCAACCTACCCTACACATGTTTGGACTGTGGGAGGACCCAGACGAGATCCATGCAGAAAACCCCAATAAGGTGATCATCCCTTTCTTCGTTCCCAGTTCCACCTAAATAACTTCACTGGGCGTAGTCCCAGGAATATCCTCCCTAAGCAAAAACATAAGCTATCTCAAATCAAAAATGCCCCTCCAACTCCTCTCTTGTCCCGCTTTCTATTCTTCCTATTGCATCTATACCATGGAACATTAAGCTGCCAGTCCTATCCATCCCTGAGTGATGCCTCTGTAATTGTTATGTTCAAAACCATACCCTGAGCTCATCTGCCTTCCCTGTCAGGCCTCTTGCATTGAAGTAAATGCAGTGCAACTGCTCAGTCCGACTTCATTCAGCCCATCATATTAATACTGACCCTTGCCTGCCTTGACTATTTGACTTCTGAACGGTACCAGCCTCAGACATAACTCTTTTCTCACTATCTTCTTGGGTTTACACCCACTCCCTCACAGGTTTAATGCCTCCCAAGTATCACTAAAAAATCTCCGTGCTTGGATATTAGACACCTTCCAATTCAGGTAAAATCCATCTTTCTAATGCAGGTCAACTCTACTCCAGAGGGGATCACAATGATCCAAAAATGTGAATCTTTTCCCCCTGCACAGGCTCCTTAGCCATTCATCCAGCACCTCCTCCTCCTCTGTAATATGGACATTTTTCAAGATGTCACTATTTATTTCCCCACATTCTATATTGCCCGTGTACTTCTTCACAGTAAACACTGATGCAAAATACTTGTCTCCATATCTCGCCCATTGCCTGCAGCTCCACACAATGGCTGCCTTACTGATCATTGAGGGTCACCTCTCAGTCTTTGACTCTCCAGGGAAATTACCTCTAGCCTGTTCACCCTCACCCTGTAGCCCACATCCTTCAACCCTAGCAAAGTCTTTGTAAATCTTGTCTGAACTCTTTCAAGATTCACAACATTCTTTTCAGAACAGGGAATTTCGAACTTAAAACAGAATTCCTGAAATGGCTTAATCAATGTCCTTTCCAGCCACAATATGACGTCCAGGCTTCTGTACTCAATGCATTGAGCAATAAATATAAACATACCAAACACCACCTTCACTAGTCTGCCTACCTTCGACTCGACTTTCAAGGAACAATGAACCTGCACTCCATGGACTCTATGTTCAGCAACATTCACAAGGACTTTACTATTAAGTGTATAATTCCTGCCCTGATTTGCCTTTCCAAAATCCAACAGCTTACATTTGTCTAAATTGAACCCAGTCTGCCATTCCTCACCCCAATGGCCCATCTGGTCAAGATCCTGTTGCATTCTGAATCAACCTTCTTCATTGTCCATGACACCTCCAACTTTGGTGTCTTCTGTACACCTACTGACCATATCTCATATATTCACATCTAAATCATTTACTTAAGAACCCAATATCCATTCCTGCAGCACACTGCTGCTCACAGCCCTCCAGACCACAAAGCAACCCTCTTTCACCACCCTCTGCCTCCTACCTTCAAGGCAGCTTTGTATCCAAATGGCAAGTTCTCCCAACATTTCATGTTAGCTAACCTTGCTAACGAGTCTGCTTTGTGGAACATCCTTCAGTGTCAATATAGACAACGTCCACAGTCTACCTTCAAAAAACTCAATCAAGTTAGAGAGAGAGAATTTCCCAGACACAAAGCCATGTTGACTATCCCTAATCATTCCTCGTCTTTCCAAATACATGTAAATCCTGTCCCTCACAATCCCTTCCAACAACTTGCCTGCAACTGATTTCAGGCTCAGTGTTCTCTTGTTCCCTGGCCTTTCCTTACCACCTTTTTAAATAATAGCACGTCTTCCAGCACCTCACCTGTCACCAATGACAATATAAATATCTCAGGGAGGGGAACGGTCATCATTTTCTTAGCTTTCCACAAATGTCTGGGATACACTTTAACAGGTCCCATGGATTTATCCACCTTGCTACAATTTAGGACATCCAGTACTACGTCCTCTGTAATATGGTCAGGAGCCGGGCTGCAGTGGACAGTTCATTTACAGAAAGGTTGGTGAACGTAATCATAAAATACTAAACAGAGCAAAAATACAGTCAGAGACTGAGGAAGCTACATAATGAACAAGTGGACATTAAGGAGCCCAGAGATGAATCAGAGCAGTGTTCACTTTTATAATCCCACAGTTAGAGATGTCTAGCACCGAAACAGACTCTTCAACCCAACCCGTCTATGCCAACCAGATATTCTAACCTAATCTATTCCCATTTGTCAGTACTTGGCCGGCATCCCTCTGAACCCTTCCTATTCAAATGTCTTTGAAATGTTACAATTTTTGTTGCCCTTTAGGCTCCTGTTGAATTTTCCCCTCACACACTAAACCTATATCCTCTAGTTCTGGGCTCCAACACCCCAGGGTTCCACCTTGTCTACTTACGCGATCCTTGCCCCTCACAATTATATAAACCTCTTCAACATCACACCTCAGCCTATGACACTCCAGAGAAACTGGCCCCAGCCTATTATGCCTCTCCCTGCAACTCAAATCCTCCAACCCTGGCAACATCCTTGAAAATCTATTCTGAAACCTTTCAAGTTTTAGTGCCTCCTTCTGATAAGAGGGAGACCAGAATTGCACAAAATATTCCAATAGTGGCCTAACCAATGTCCTGTCCAGCTCCTTTACTCAATGCTCTGAGCAGTAAAGGGAAGCATACCAAATGCCTTCTTCACTGTCCTATCTACCTGTGACTCTACTTTCAAGGAACTGTGAACCTGCATTCCAAGGTCTTTTTGTTCAGCAAGACTCTCCAAGATCTTACAATTCAGTTTGTGAGTCCTGCTCTGATTTGCTTTTCTAAAATGCAGCACCTCACATTTATCTAAATTAAACCCTATCTGCCACTCCCCAGCCCATTGGCCCATCTGATCAATATCCCATTGTATTCTGAGACAACCTTTATCACTGACCACAATACCAACAATTTTGGTATCATCTGCAAACTTACTAACTGTACCGCCTCTATTGACATCAAAATCATTTAAATGAATTACGAAATAAATCCGGAGAAAAAATGCATCCATTTCCCTGGGTTTGAATGGGCTGTGTGTAAATCCTGCCCCATGACTCTCGATCAGGGAGAGCTGCACATACTCCCCTCTGAACCTTGCCCCCTACAAAGATGGCGGCTGTACGTGAACAGTGAATCGTTGCCCCGAATAAAGAGGGCGGGACTTACTCGAGTGAATCGCGAGATGAGGCAGTTTCCCATTTACTGCAATAAACGAGACTAAGTTTCAAATTTGTATTTTCCGATGTGCACAAAATGTTTGCAAAACCTCTCAGCCCATACCAGCACCAATTCCCTCCGGCTTCCTGCTGTTTATTTCTTTCCTTACTGACAACTCTCCGCCCGCACATCCGCGCTGACCGCGAGGATGATCACGTGGTATAGCCAAGTCCCGCCCCTCGCTCACTGATTGGCCGGATGGCCAATTGCCCCGCCAGGTCCTCCAACTCCGCCCCTGACATCCATCATCCGGGGACTAGTGTTGCCTGGAGCATGCGCACTGCTTCGTGGTTTTTGTTGCTCTGCATAAGTTACAAAAGTGAGGGACAAAGTTAAAAACACACAACCACCTGATGAAGCAGCAGCAGCAACGCTAGTGCTTCCAAATAAACCTGCTGGACTATAACCTGGTGTTCTGTGAATTTTAATTTTGTCCATCCTAATCCAACACCAGCACCTCCAAGTCACGAGTGAGGGAGGAATGTATAATATAAGAACTAGGAACAGGAGAACCTTACCTTTATAAAGGTTTACTGAACTAGCATCAACTAGTTCCCTGGGCAATGAATTCCATTGAGGTTAAGAAGTTCCTTCTCAATTCAGTCCTAAATTTGTTGCCTCTAATCTTGAGTTGATGCCCTCTTGTCCTGGATTCACCTGCTAGTGGAAACATCCTCTCTACTTCTATTTTATCCATTTCATTCATTATTTTATATGTTTCTATTCTTCTGAATTCCAATGAATATAATCCCAATCTACTCAGTCTCTGTTTAGCCAAAACGCTCAACTCTGGAATCAACCTATTTAACCTCCTCTACGCTCCCTCTAGTGCCAGTACATATTTTCTCAAATTGAAGTAATAATCTCTTTTAAAATGTTATTCCAACCAAACAGTATGACATTACATTTACGAACATTATATTCCACATGACTGACCATTGCCCACTCAATGTTCCTCTGCAATGTTTCACAGTCCTCGTTGTTGTGATTCTGTTCGCTGAGCTAGGAATTTGTGTTGCAGACGTTTCGTCCCCTGTCTAGGTGACATCCTCAGTGCTTGGGAACCTCCTGTGAAGCACTTCTGTGATCTTTCCTCCGGCATTTGTAGTGGATTGAATCTGCCACTTCCGGTTGTCAGTTCCAGCTGTCCATTGCAGTGTTAGATATATTGGGTCCAGATCGATGTGCTTATTGATTGAATCCGTGGATGAGTGCCATGCCTCTAGGAATTCCCCTGGCTGTTCTCTGTTTGGCTTGTCCTATAATAGTAGTGTTGTTCCAGTCGAACTCACGTTGCTTGTCATCTGCGTGTGTGGCTTCTAAGCATAGCTGGTCATGTCATTTCATGGCTAGGTGGTGTTCATGGATCTGGATCGTTAGCTTTCTTCCTGTTTGTCCTATGTAGTGTTTTGTGCAGTCCTCGCATGGGATTTTGTACACTACAATGGTTTTGCTCATGCTAGGTGTACAGGTCCTTCGTTCTGGTGAGTTGTTGTCTGAGGGTTGCTGTTTGTTTGTGTGCTGTTATGTGTCCTAGTGGTCGCAGTAGTCTGGCTGTCAGTTTGGAAATGTTCCTGATTTATGATAGTGTGGCTAGTCCTTTCTGTTGTGGCATGTACTCGTTCCATTGTCTTTCCCTTAGGCATCTGTTGATGAAATTGCACGGGTATCTGTTTTTGGCGAATACATTGTAGAGGTGTTCTTCTTCCTCTTTTTGCAGTTCTGGTGTACTGCAGTGTGTTGTGGCCCTTTTGAACAGTATCCTGATGCAACATCTTTTGTGTGCGTTGGGGTGGTTGCTTTCGTAGTTCAGGACTTGGTCTGTGTGAGTGGCTTTCCTGTATACACAACTCACCAGAACGAAGGACCCGATACCCAACATGAGCAAAACCAATGTAGTGTACAAAATTCCATGCAAGGACTGCACAAAACACTACATAGGACAAACAGAAAGATAGCTAACGATCCACATCCATGAACACCAACTAGCTCCGAAACGACACGACCAGCAATCCTTAGTAACCACACACGCAGATGACAAGCAACATGTATTGGACTGGGACAACACTACTATTATAGGACAAGCCAAACAGAGAACAGCCAGAGAATTCCTAGACGCATGGCACTCATCCACAGATTCAATCAATAATCACATCAATTTGGACCCAATATACCAACCACTGCAACTGACAGCTGGAACTGACAACCGGATGCGGCAGATTCAAACCACTATAAATGTCGGAGGAAAGATCACAGAAATGTTTCACAGGAGGCTCCCAAGCACTGAGGATGTCACCTAGACAGGGGACGAAACGTCTGCAACACAAATTCCCAGTTCAGCGAACAGAACCACAACAACGAGCACCCGAGCTACAAGTCTTCTCACAAACCTTTCACTGTCCTCCGCACACATTGTCCTGCTACTTAACTTAGTGTCATATGCAAAGTTTGACACCCTACCTGTGGTCCCCAACTCCAAATCATCTGTATCAATTCGAAATAATCGCAGTCCCACCACTGATCCCTGAGGCACACCACTAGTCACTGATTGCCAGCCAGAATAATACGCATTTATCCCCACACTTTGCTTCCTGTTAGTCAACCCACCAATCTCCTATCCATGCTAATACTCTACCCCTAATGCCATGCACCATTATATTATGCAACAGCCTCTTGCACAACACCTTTTTGAAGGTCTCTTGGAAATCCAGATACACGGTATCCACTGGTTTCCGTTGTCCACCTTGCTCGAAATGTTTTCGTAGAATTCCAAAAGATTTGTCAAGCATGACCTGCACTTCATGAACCCGGTGTCTGTCCAATGGGACAATTTCTATCAAGTCCCTGCTATTTCTTCCTTGATAATAGACCCCAAGCATCTTTCCCACTACAGAGAAAAAGCTAACTGGGATATAATTCCCCATTTTTTGTCACCTCCTTTTTGGAATAGTGGTGTCACTTTTGCTGCTTTCCAATCTGCTGGGACTGCCACAGAGTCCAGTGAATTTTGAAAAATTACTGTCAGTGCATTTGCTATTACTCCTGGCATCTCTTTTAGTATCCTGGAATATATTCTGTCAGGACCAGGAGAATTTTCTATTATTTGCTCAATTACCTCCAACAGTCCAAAACTAGCTGTTCTGAAATAATGATAGTTTCCAAATCCTCACCTACCTTTGTTTCTTTGTTAATTACTGGCAAGATATTAGTATCCTCCACTGTATTTTCCCATAACTAAATGCTTCTTCTCATTTTCCAAAGGCCCAACGTTTACTTTAGCAACTTTTTGCTCATTATGTATGTTTATGTAAACCTTTGCTCTCTGTCCTTATAGTCTGTGCTAGTTTATTTTTCTCATGCTCTATCTTACATTTCTTTGTAGCTCTTCTGTGGCTTTCTGGTGACCTATAAAGTTTACCCAGTTCTAGTTTCATGCTGGTTTTGGCCACTTTGTATGCCTTTCAATTTGATCACTTTCCTTAGATACCCATCGCAGAGAACGCCTTTTCTTACAGTCCTTCCCTTTCACTGGAATATACCTTTGCTGAGGATTTTGTAAAGTGTCTTTGAAAATCTTTTACTGCTCATCAACCGTCCCACCATAAATTTTTTGTTTCGAGTCTATGTTATCCAGGTTCTCCCTCATTCTATTGTAGTTCCCCATGTCCAAGCTCAGGACCCAGCTATTAGATTTTATCTTCACACTCTCCATATGTATTAAATTCAACCATACAGTGATCACTTCTTCCGAGAGGATCCCTAACTCTGAGATCACTAATTATTCCTGTCTCATTGTACAGGGCCAGATCTTGGATAGCTTGCTCCCTTGTAGATTCATTTCATACTGTTCAAGTAAAATATCAAGATACACTTAATGAACTCCTCAAAGCTACCCTGATTAAGCTGGTTTGACCAATCTATATGTAGATTAAAATCACCCATGATAATAACCATACCAGTTTTACAGGCATTAGTTATTTCTTTGTTTATTGCCCATCCCAATGTGATGTTCTTACTTGGTGACTTATACACTGCGCCTATCAGTGACTTCCTTGTTAGAATTTTGAATGCATCATTCCTGTTTCTCCTAATGTACCGCAAAAACAACAACTACTTGCACCGTAAGGAATCTGTCACAATGGCAAATCTCCTAAGGTGCTTCATGGATGATCAAAACATTGATTAAGGAGAATGATTTTCCAAAAAATCTTAAAAGGAGGATAGAAAAGCTTAGGGAGGCTATTTGACAGACTTCTGCTCTTGACAGCTCCAATTGTGGAGTGATGCAGGTGGGGTGGGATGGAAAGGGAACATGCAAAGGGGAAACGGAGGAGTGCAGGCAGTGTATAAGGTCTCAAGGACAGAGGAGGTTACTGACTGAGTCTGTCTGTCACAGACAGTATGGCTGCCTCGTGGAGTTTGAAGCACTGCAATGGGTCCATGCAAGTCATGTTAGTCAATGATATTATAACGGTGGCTGAGAGTACTTTTGATGAGGACTCTATGACTGAGGTAGTGTGGGCTGAGTTTAGAAAGAGGAGAGGAGAGGTCACACTGCTTGGAGTTTTTTTAAAGGCCTCCACAGAGTTCCAGGGAAGTGGAATAGAGGATTAGCAAAATTATTCTGTGTAAGAGCAAACGTACCAGGGTGGTCATTATGGGGGACTTTAGCTTCCCCAACATTGACTGGGAATGCTATAACTCTAGTACATTGGATGATCAATTTTGGTCCAGTGTGTACAGGAGGGTTTCCTGACACAGTATGTCGAAGGCCAATAAGAGAGGAGGCGACATTGGATCTGGTGATTGGTAATGAACCAGACCAGGTGTTTGATTTAGTTTCAGGTGAGCACTTTGGAGAGAATGACCATAATTCAGATATATTTAGTTTAGCAATGGAAAGGGACAGGTAACTGCCACAGGGCAAGAGTTATCAATGGGGCAAGGACAATTATAATGCGATTACGCAGGAATTAGGATGCATAGAATGGGGTAGCAAAATGCAGGGGATGCAGACAATGAAAATGTGGAGCTGGTTTAAGGAAGAGATATTGCATGTCCTTGATAGGTATGTCTCTGTCAGGCAGGGAGGAAGTGATAAGGTAAGGGAACCGTGGTTTATTTCAGAAATTGCATAACTTGTTATGAAGAAGAAGGAGGCTTATGTGTTGATGAGACCAGATGGTTCAGATGAGGAGATGGAGAGTTACAGATCAGATAGGAAGGATTTAAAGAGAGAGTTACGAAGAGCAAAGAGAGGACATGATCAGTTTTTAGCAAACAGAATAAAGGAGAACCCTAAAGTTTTCTATAGGTATGTGAGGAATAAAATGATGATTAGGGTAGGAATAGGTCCAATCAAAGACAGAATGGGAAGTTGAGTGTGTACTCTGTGGAGATTGGAGAGGTGCTAATGAACATTTCTCATCGGTTTTCACTCAGGGAAAGGAGAATATTGTAGAGGAGAAGAATGTGGTATAAGATATTAGACTAGAAAGGATCGAGATTAGTTAGAAACAGGTGTTATCAATTCTAGAAAGAGTGAAAGTAGACAAGCCCCCTGGGTCGGATGGGATTTATCCGAGGATTCTCTGGGAAACTATGGAGGAGATAGCAGAGCATTTGGCTTTCATATTTGAGTCGTCATTGTCTACAGGTTTGGTACCAGAGGACTGGAGGATTGCAAATGTTGTGCCTTTGTTCAAGAAGGGCAGTAGAGATGATCCAGGTAATTATACACCAGTGAGCCTGACTTCTGTTGTAGGAAAGGTGTTGGAAAGGATTATAAGAGATAAGATTTATAATAATCTTGCAAACACCAATTTGATTTCCGATAATAAACATTGCATCGTTAAGGGCAGGTCATGTCTCGCAAAACTCATTGAGTTTTTTGAGAAGGTGACCAAGCATTTAGATGAGGGTAGGGCAGTTGACGTGGTATACATGGACTTCAGTAAAGCCTTTGATAAGGTTCCACATGGTAGGCTGTTGGAGAAAATGCAGACTCATGGAAATGAGGGTGATTTAGAAGTTTGGATTAGACACTGGCTTTTTAAAGGAAAGCAGCGAGTGTTGGTTGATGGAAAATATTCAACTGGAGTCCAGTTACTAGTGGTGTGCCACAAAAATCTGTTTTGGGACCACTGCTGTTTGTCATTTTTAGAAATGACTTAGACGCAGGCATAGGTCGATGGATTAGTAAATTTGCTGATGAATCTAAAGTCGGTGGAGTAGTGGACAGTGTGGAAGTGTGTTACAGATTGCAGGGGTACTTGGATAAACTGCAGAATTGGGCTGAGAGGTGGCAAATGGAGTTCAATGCAGCTAAATGTGAGGTGATGCACTTTGAGAAGAATAACAGGAAGGCAGAGTACAAGGTCAATGGAAAGATTCTTGGTAGTGTGGATGTGCAGAGGGACGTTGGAGTCCATGTACATAGATCCCTGAAAGTTGCCACCCAGGTAGATAGTACTGTTAAGGCGGCATACGGTGTGTTAGGTTTCATTCATAGAGTAATTGAGTTCCAGAGCCACAATATCATACTGCAAAACATTGGTGCGGCCATACTTGGAATATTGTGTGCAGTTCTGGTGCCCATATTTCGGGAAAGCCATGGAGGAATTGGAAAAGTTGCAGAGGAGATTAACCAGGATATTGCCTAGTCTAGAGGGAAGGCCTTATCAGGAAAGGCTGAGAGACTTGAACCTGTTCTCCTTGGCAAGAAGGCTAAGAGGGGATTTGATAGAAACATACAAGATGATCAGAGGCTTAGATAGGGTAGACAGTGGAAATCTTTTTCTAGGATGACGATGTCAGTATGCACGAGGGGGCATAACTACAAATGAGGAGTGACAGATTTAAGACAGATGTCAGAGGCAGGTTCTTTACTTAGAGAGTGGTAAGGTTGTGGAACGTACTACCTGCTAATGTAGACAACTCAGCCACATCAGGAAGATTTAAACAATCCTTAGATAAGGACATGGGTGATTTTGGGATAGTGTAGGGGGACGAGCTGAGAATCAGTTCACAGGTCGGCGCGACATCAAGGACTGAAGGGCCTGTTCTGCGCTGTATTGTTCTATGTCTATTGTGCTACAAGAGATTTCCGCTGTCTTAAACAGAATGACAGATCTTGTATGTTGGCTTACGAAATGTCACTGATCTCTACCAAAAATGTACGAGGTCAAGTTAGGGCAATATTAAGGAGGGGAACATGTAACTCCATACAAAACCCTGCTTCTTCTCACCTATTTTTACCTCCAAAACTGAGGGGAAGCACCTATGTATCCCAGCACCACAATTTGCCCCACAATCGTGGTATCTGGCTGTGCACAAGGTGGAGTGGAATAGTCTGTACTGGGACCCATTGGGGCCCTGAAACACTTGGTAAAGACTAAAATCATCTGAGCATTGAGAACCCCACCACATTGTAAGCATTTTCTATTGTTTTTACTCGGTTCCTGACTTCCCTTCTTTTTCCGAATGAACCTGTTTAAAGTTGTTATTAGACACACCTGCACTCGCCGCGAATTGAACCCAGCCTCCAAGATTCGGGATATTTTCACCGCATCACAAGACATCGACTCTAACTTCCCTTGTCCCTTAATGTTTCTGGTGCGTAGCTGCTGAGTCACGCCCGAATCAACTTTGCAAATAGGACGAAGGGGCGGAACTGAGTGAGTGAGGAGCGGGGCCAAAGCATTCTCGGGTGTGAACGCTTCAGGATTGGTCAGAAAGCAAACTGTTTTGCAGGATTGATCGTTGTCACTACATAGTGGAGTGTTAAACCTCTGTCATAAATCAATGTGAGATTTTAAGAAATAGTTGTGATGTAAATCTGATAACGTACATATTTTCAATTGATTTGCACAAATTGAGTAAGAAACTTCTTTTCCAACTCAGAACGACTGGTAATTTACATACTTGTCCAGTATGGTTGAGTTGCACCGAACAATCTATTCGAATACTAGACAACTCTATGTCTGGAAGTCGACAGAACTGTTGTTAATGACAAATATTTCACCCATGATTCTATGCAGTAATGAATAATCTGTATAAACTCACCGGAAACCTCAGACGCACGCGCAGTTTGGTTTCTATGTGGAGCATGCGCAGTGTCACATTGATCAGGACAAAGAGAGAGAGACATGGAGCTGCTTTCTCCGGCAGAGGCTGTGATAGGTTTCAGAGAGCGGCGCTCAGAGCCGGTGTGTGGGAGCCTCGCTGGTAGAAAGGAGCGGAGAGAATTCACAAGTCCCGGCTAGAGGTAAAAAAAAACCCGAGAAAGATCCTCCAGGCCCGGGGAAGGAGGTGGCGGTCTCTGATCAGGGAAGCGGCCCAGGGTCACGGCCGCCATTTGTTTGAGGGAAGAGGGAGAGCTCCAGGCTGCCATCTTGAGAAGGTCAAGGTGCAGGAGGGCGGGGCTCTCGGGGTCTGTAGAACAATCAGAGGAAAGGGAAGACCCATTGTTATTGATTAATTCCATGAACACAGCGTCACTGGGCGGTCCCGCAGGAATCTCCTCTCTCAGTCCTGCTGTGATGTTTCACCCAATCAGAACCAGCAGCTCTCCTCCTCTCTCAGCTCCCCTTCTGTCCTTCCTGCAGCATCTGTCCCCTGGGGCATTGAGCTGCCTGTCCTGTCCCTCCCTCAGCTGTTGTTCTGTAATAACTGTGATATCCCAGTCCCATCTTACATTACTTCACTAAAGACAGGGATGCACCCGATGGATTTTTCTTAACATCGGCAATTGTTTAATACTCACAGGTTTTTAATTACATCGTTTTTGAAGCAGTTATTTCACATTCAATCATTTGCAATGGTGGGATTTGGACCTGTGTCCAGAGAACACTTGCTGAGTTTCTGGATAAATTATCACATAATAATGCTCCAAGGCCATCACTTCGCCTGCTCACAGTTTGTATATCCCAGTGCAACATGAATCAAAACCCTTTCTTCCTGCACATTTGTTTGACCCAGCGCTCTGGTGCTGTGACTCAGTACCTCTCCATGTGGTGTCCCTCACTGTGTGGGTCGAATTGCTGCCTCTGTCAGCGTCTCTCACTTTTGAAGCTACTCCAGATCATGAGCCAACAGAATTCTCCACTCCAGAGAGATGAGGCATCACAGGTCAGGAATGGAGACTGGGATTTTCCAGATGTCTGTGGGGTCAGTGCCATTCTATATGTGTCACCCTCAAAGCATTAATCTAATTTCCCATTCTGCCTATTTCTGTGTCTTCTACAGGTACTCATGGAGTTCCTGACTCAATAGATTTGCCAACTGTTGGTTGGGACGATGGTTGGTCAGCCAGAAAGACAAAGTCATGGAGTCTTCAATCAATCCTGCTGCCAGGTAAGATCATTCCAGTGCACAGAGCCGAAAGTAGTAAGAGGGATCCAAACATCAGCTAACAAGACATAACATAGAGAAAGTGCTGGGGGGGGGGGGTGGCAACGCAGTTCAGACACAACCCAGGCTCAATCACCACGCCTGCTGCAAGCTTTCTTGTAATGAGACAGCATCGGGAGTTCCCAGTAATCAGTCCAGGCCTGTGCTTTCTTAGGGAGCAACAGAACAACAGAGGGGAAAGCAGGCCTCCCATGAGACGGTGGTAATGCTGCCTGGGATCTTTCTGTTCCCTATTCCGTCTCCAACACTGTATCTATGGCTTGTATTGAGGACCAGTGTCTTCAATCATTCTAACTCCTATCACAGTTCCTATCTCTGTCATCTCCTCCCCTCTCACCAATTATTTCACATATTTGAAACCTCCAGTCCAGATGACCATCCATAACGCTGTAACTTGCTTTAGTCTCTACAACATGCCTTGTCTCGATAGTCTTCTCCTCCAATAACTGCAGACATCGGTTCTGTTTCTGTACAGCATGATTCTTCGGCCGAGGATTCCTTAATGGAATGAGTCGCATTTGCCTGTGTTTGGCTCATATCCCTTCTAACCTTCTCCTCTCCGTGTACCTGCCCAAGTGTCTTTTCCATGTTGTAATTGTACTTGTTTTTACCATTCCCTCTGGCAGTCCTTTCCGTCTATGCACCATCTTCTGTGGATAATGTTGCTCCTCAGCTCCCTCTTTAAATCCTTGCTCTCTCACCTCACCTTTATGCCTCTAGCTTTGGACTCACCTACCCTTGACTATTCACCTTACTTAGGCCCTACATTGTTTCATAAACCTTTATAAGGTAACCCTGTGGCCTCCTCTGCCCAGGAGAAATATTGACGACAGTGTTACCAATATCTCCAACTCATGTACTCAATGCTCTGACCAATGAAGACAAGTGTGCCAATTACCGCTTTCAACATCCTGTCCCCCTGTGATGCCAGTCCAAGGAACAATGTAACTGCACCCCGTGGTCTCTCCCTTTTCTACAACACTCTCCAGGGCCCAACCATTAACTGTGTTAGTCCTCCCTGGTTTGTCTGAATAAATCCAATACCTGAATTAAATTCCATATTTTATTCCTTGGCCCACTGGCCCAGTTGATTAACATCCCCTTCGATAACTATATTCCCTGCCCACTCTTCCACTAATCTTGGTATCCACAAACACACTAACAGGGACTGCTCTCTTTTCACTCAGATTGTTTATGTAAATGGTGCACAACAGTGTCCCCAGCACCAATCCTTACAGCACACTGCTGGTCAGAGGTCCCAGTTTAAACAACAACCCTCTTCCACCACCCTCTGTCTCCCACTGTCATCCCATTTTGTATCCAGTTGGCAAGCCCTCCCTGATCCTTCATTATCTATGGTTACTAACCAATGGATCATGCTTCACCCTGAACAGGGGTTTGCAGAAGCCAGAAACAACGTCTGTTGCTCTGCCTTCATCTATCTTTTTGGTCACATCTTGAGCAAACTCCAGTCAAGTTTGTGAGACATGTTATCCCACGCACAAAGCCATGCTGGCTGTCCATAATAAGGCCTACCTCTCAGAATGACCCCCAACAACTGACCCACCCTGATGTCTCGCTCATCAGTCTGTAGTTCCCTGGCTTTCTCTTGCAGCCTTTCTTAATTAATGACACAACATTATAATCATAGACAGAGAGTCATACCGCACTGTTTGGTTAAGGCTAACCATACTCTAAAACGGATCTCATCCCACCTACCTGTTCCTGGATCATATCCCTTCAAACCTTTCCTATTCCTGCCCTAATCCAAATATCTTTTAAACGTTGTAAATGTCCCCACATTCACCCCTTCCTTGGGATGTTCATTCCACACACAACCCATCCTCTGTGTAACAATGTGCTCCTCATGTCTTTTTTTTATATGTCACTCCTCTAAACTTAAAAATGTAATGCCTTGCCTTGAAACTCCCCTGTCCATGGGAAAGACAACTCCCATTAACTCGATCTATCCTCCTCATGATTTTATAAACATCTATGAGGTCATCTGTCAACATTCAGGTTTCAGTGAAAAATACCAACCTGTTCAGCCTTTCTTTATACTGAAGCCTTTCATAACCAGCCACATCCCAGTAAATCTCCTCCCAACACTTTCCTGCTTAATAATATCCTTCCTATAACTGGTCGACCAGAACTGGGCACTGTATTCCAGAAGAGGACTCACCAATGGCCTGTATAATCTCAATATGACTTCCAACTCCTATATCCAAAGGACTGAGCAATGAAAGCAAGTGAGGCAAGCACCTTTTTTTAAACTATGCTGCCTCACCATGTTGCAAACTTCAAAGAATTATGTACCTCAACCCCGGGGTCCCTCTGTTCTACAACACTACCGAAGGTCCTACCATTAATTGTATAAGTCCTGCTCGTGTTTGTTGTACCAAATGCATTCCCTCACATTTATTCAGATTGAACTCCATCTACAATTTTTCAGCCGTTCACACATTTCATCAGCATCCCTTTGTAATCTCAGAAAACCTTCTTCACTGTCCACAATGCCACCCTCCAGTCTAACAGCCTACCACATGCATCTATCTATGGTACAAATATCTCTGCTAGGGGCCCTACAATTTCTTCACCAGCTTCCCACAATGTCCTGAGATACATTTGATCAGGTCCTGAGGATTTATCTACCTTTGTGTTTTAAACCCTCCAGCACCTCCTTTTCTATAATGTGGACTCATTTCAAGACGTTGAGTCATAGAGATGTACAGCACGGAAACAGGCCCTTCAGACCAACTCCTGCATGATGTTTCTAGTCACATTTGCCACAATTTTTGCCAATATCCCTCTAAATCTTTGCTATTCATACACCCATCCACATACCTGCAAATAGCCTCCCCAGATATACTTTAAAAATTCATGTCGAATACTATCTTGCTCCATTGAATAACTTGAACTTGTGGAACAGGCCTGTCCTTTTCCATCGCTATTTCAAACTAATACAATTGTGGTGACTTTCCAAAGGGCTCCCCCACTAACACCTCAGTCCCGTTCCCGACCTTGTTTCCCAAGGGGAGGTCAGCTTTAGCCCCATTCTCCAGTTGGGCCATTTACATAATGACTGGGAGTTTTCAGAACACATTTAACAAATTCCTTCCATCCACATGCTTAACTTAGTAGCAATCCCAGTCCAGGTTTGGAACAGTTAGGATCCCCTATCATTACAACCCTATTATTCTAAGAGATATCTGAAATCTCATAACATATTTGCTCCTTCATCTCCCATTGCCTACCGCTGTAGTCCGGCCATAGAAAACTAATGGCCAATTTTTATTTCTCAGTTTCACCAATATCGCTTAACTGGGCGATCCTGCATGAATACTCCCTCGAGGTACTGTTGGGATGTTTCCCCAATCAAAACCACCAGCTCTCCGCCTGTTTTGACTCCTGTTCTATCCTTCCTCCAGCATCTGTCCCCTGGAACATTGAGCTGCTGGTCCTGTTGCTCCCTCAGCTGTGTTTCTGTAATTCTGATGGTATGCCAATCCCATGTTCCCATCCATGCTCTGGGTTTATCTGCCTTATCTGTCTTGCCCTTTGCATTGAAATAACTGCAATTTAATCCACCAGTTTTCCCTCACTGTCTGCTATGTTCGTGCCTGCCTTGTCTATTTATATTGCTCTCTTAATCATTTGTACCAGCCTCAAATTTCCTTCTGGCCTTACGACTCTTTGGGGTCAAACAGCCCTGCCAGACGAGTTTAAATCCTCTCGAGCAGCTCCAGCAACGTTCCCCACTAGGATGTGGGTCCCTCTCCTGCTCCCAGTTCAGGTGTATTCCCCACCCTGTCTACCTGTGCTGACACTTTCAGACATCCAGGGACTTGCCCACCAAGGTCCCTGTATTCCTCAGTACTCCAGGAGGACATACCAATCATGATGTATATCATTTGTTTATTAGACTTCCCACAGTGCATTGCCTCAGTGATCAGAAGTAAACTCTGTCTGCCATTCCTCTGCTCAGTTTATCATCTGATGGACATTAGACTGCAGCCTGAGTCCATCCCCCTCACTATGGACAACACCCTCACCTTTCATGTCATCTGCAAACCTACTAATGTTACATTCTGCTTTCCCATCCGAGTGATTAATGTCCATAATGTCCAGCAATGGCTCCTGCACAGATCCCTGTGGTACACCCGCTGGGCAAAGGCTTTCAATCACAAAACCAACCCTCCTCCAATTGTGGAGCCAATTTACGAACTTACCTTGGATCCCATGGGATCTTCCCTTTTGGACCAGCCTTACGTGTGGGACCTTGTCAAAGACCTTAATGAACTCCATATAAACCACATCATCTGTACTGCCCTCATCAATATCAGAGGGCAGTCGTCTAGCAAATCCATAATGAAAATCCCGAATGAAATCGCGCGGGTATCCGTTTTTGGCGAATACATTGTATAGGTGTTCTTCTTCCTCTTTTTGCAGTTCTGGTGTACTGCAGTGTGTTGTGGTCCTTTTGAACAGTGTCTTGAAGCAACTTTTTTTCTGTGTGTTGGAGTGGTTGCTTTCGTAGTTTAGGACTTGGTCTGTGTGTGCGTCTTGCCTGTATACCTTCGTTGTGAATTCTCCATTCGGTGTTCTCTGTACCATCACGTCTAGGAATGGGAGTCGGTTGTCCTTTTCTACTTCTCTAGAGAATCGGATTCCTGTGAGTGTGGCGTTGATGATCCGGTATAAGTTCTCTATTTCTGTGTTTTTAATTATGACAAAAGTGACATCCACATATCTGACCCAGAGTTTAGGTTGAATTTGCGGTAAGAAAGTTTGTTCTAGTCTTTGCATTACCACTTCTGCGATGAGTCCAGAGATGGGTGAGCCCATGGGTGTGCCGTTGATTTGTTCATGTATTTGGTTGTTGAATGTGAAGTGTGTTGTGAGGCACAGATCCGGTAGTTTGAGTATGCAGTCTTTGTTGATAGGTTCCCCGTCTTGTTGTCTGTTCTGTATGTCCAGCAGGTTGGATATTGTTTGTCTGGCTAGGTTTTGTCGAGAGAGGTGAACAGTGCCGTTACATCGAATGAGACCATAGTTTCTTCCTTGTCTATGTGGGTATTTCTGATGTCCAAGAATTGTTATGTTGACTGTATAGAGTTTCTGGATCCGCTGATCTTGGTGTTTCAGTTTCTTCTGTAGTTCTTTAGCCAGTTTGTGTGATGGTGTCCTTGGTAGTGATACTATGGGTCTGACTGGGATGTCTGGTTAATGTACTTTAGGTAGTCCATAGAATCTGAGGGTGTTGGTGCTTCCAGTTTTCATTATCTGTAGGTCAAACCTGGTTATCTATCCTTTTGTTCTTTAGGGTTCCCAGTGTGTTGTTTATCCTATTGGTGAGCTGCGGGGTGGGGTCAAACACCACGCAATTTCATCCACAGATGCCTCAGGGAAAGACAACGGAACGAGGACATGCCGTAACCCAAAGGACTAGCCACACTACCATACGTCAAGAGCATTTCCGAACTGACAGCCAGACTGCTGCGACCAATAGGACTCATAACAGCACACAAACAAACAGCCACTCTCAGACAACAACTCACCAGGACAAAGGACCCGATACCCAGCATGAGTAAAACCAATGTAGTGTACAAAATCCCATGCAAGGACTGCACAAAACACTACATAGGACAAACAGGAAGACAGCTAACGATCCGCATTCATGAACATCAACTAGCCACGAAACGACACGACCAGCTATCCTTAGTAGCCACTTACTCCTATGACAAGCAAAGTGAGTTCGACTGGGACAACACTTCTATTATAGGACAAGACAAACAGAGAACAGCCAGGGAATTCCTAGAGGCATGACACTCAACCACAGTTTCAATCAACAAACACATCGACTTGGACCCAATATGCCGGCCACTGCAGCGGACAGCTGGAACTGACAACCGGAAGCGGCAGAGACAAGCCACTATAAATGCCGGAGGAAACATCACAAAGGTGCTTCACAGGAGGCTCCCACGCACTGAGGATGTCACCTAGACAGGGACGAAACGTCTGCAACACAAATTCCCAGCTTGGCGAACAGAACCATAACAACGAGCACCCGAGCTACAAATCTTCTCCCAAACTTTGAAACCCTTTAGACTCTACAAAGCTCCGTCATGAACAAGCCCCCATCTCGCTATTTCCTTTGCCTTCTTCAGTGTCTGCAACTCGCTGTATCTACCAGTAACGCTCTTTAGTTGCTGCAGGTCTGCCTAACTCCCCAGATAATCTGTTCATCCCCTACAGCTCCCTCAATCACTGTAACACCCTCTGCTCTGTCTAATCCTCCTCTTTCCCACTGTCTTCCAGGCACAACGGTGATCCTGTAAGAGAGCAGTGCGGAATGGGATGTTATAAATCTCAGCTGACGCTTGATGACTGCCATCACCTGGGAGTCACAAGGGGTGAGAACCTGAGCGAGTGCACGACAAAGGGGGAGAATATAAATCAGCAGCGAGGGTCAAGGCCGACTGGGGCTTGGATTTGGATAAAAAGTAGAACACGAGGCTCGAAATCAGCACCGAGTCACAGAGGGAGTGACCGTGTGAGGGAGCAACTTGGAGCAGGAGCTTGAGGCTGACTCACACCTGGGAGAATATAAATCAGCACTGAGGATCGAGGCCTAGTGTACCTGGGAGTGATAGAGACGGTGACCCTGTGAGGGAACAGACTGGAGTGAGAGCTGGACGATTACACAATCGAGGAGACACATCACTGTGTGTGCACGTGTCCCTCCCTTGTTCTGTGTTTGTGTGTGTGTGTGCATGCGTGTGTGTCCCCTTCCCTCACGTGTGTGTGTGTGTAACTCTCCTCACTGTGTGCGTCCCTCTGTCGCTGTGTGTGTGTGAGCGTGTCCCTCTGTCGCTGTGTGTGTGTGAGCGTGTCCCTCCCTCAGTGCGTGTGCGTGTCCCTCCCTCACTATGTGAGACCATGTCCCTCCCTCCCTGTGTGTGTGTGCGCGTGTCCCTCCCTCACTGTGTGTGACTTTGTGTATGCATATGTCTGCATGTCACCCTCCATCACTTTGTGTGCGTCCCCTCGCTGTATGTGTGTGTGTGTGTCCTCCTCTCGCTCTGTATGTGTGCGTATGTGTATCTCGCTGTGTGTGCATGTCCCCCTCACTCGCTGTGTGTGTGACCCCCCTCGCTGTGTATGTGTGTGTGT